>NC_048313.1:22453864-22518120 GCF_013100865.1 Trachemys scripta elegans | reverse complement strand
TGGGGTGCAGGAGGGGTGCGGGGTGCGGCAGGGGGTTGGGGTGCACAGGGGTGCAGGGTGCAGCAGGGAGCTCAGGGCAAGGGATTGGGGCAGAGGAGGGGTGCGGGGTATATGAGGGGGCTCAGGGAAGGGGGTTGGGGTGCAGGAGGGATGCAGACTGCGGGAGGGGGCTCAGGGCAGGGTGTTGGGGTGTGTGCAGGGTGTGGCGGGGGGTGGGGTGCACAGGGGGGCAGGGGGCAGCAGGGAGCTCAGGGCAAGGGGTTGGGGTGCAGGGTGTACGAGGGGGCTCAGGGCAGGGAATTGGGGTGCAGGGTGCAGGACGGGGCTCAGGGCAGGGAGTTGGGGTGCAGGAGGGGTGCAGGGTGCAGGCAGGGAGCTTAGGCAGGGAGTTGGGGGGCGGGATGCAGGAGGGGATCGGGCTCCGGCCCAGCGCCACTTACCTAAAGCCGTTCCGGGGTGGCAGCAGTGTGCACCAGGGCCAAGGCAGGCTCCCTGCCTGCCTGCCCTGTCCCCGGCCCCGCGTCGCTCCAGGAAGCGCAGCGGCCCCAGGCAGAGGGGTCCACATGCGCTGCCCTTGCTGTGCCTCCAGGTACCTCTCTTGAAGCTCCCATTGGCCGCAGTTCCCCGTTCCCGGCCAATGGGAACTGCGGGGGGCGGTGCCTGGAGGCAAGGGCAATGCACGGAGTCCCCCGCCCGGGGGCCACAGGAAAGTGGTGCCAGCCACTTCTGCAGAGCGGTGCGAGGCCTGCGGCGCCACAGGGGGCAATCTCGCGGGCCGGATCCAAAGCCCTGAGGGGCCAGAACCAGCCCGCGGACCGTAGTTTACCCACCCCTGTGCTAACAGAAACTCTCTATGCAATAAAGGGAAAAAAGTGAGTGTGAGAACAGGAGGAAATGTTCTCTGGGGCATTTCTGTCCAATAATGTCCCCATTATAATATAAACAGACCTATTATATGAATAGATGTCAGTGAGGAAAAGGAAATGCCTCTCCTCAGGCTGCATCTTTAATCCTGGCATGGTTGTCTCATTTCCCCAGCCACATGTTGTTCCCTGTTCAGAATCCTCCAGTTGCCACTGAGATCCTGAGACTTTGTGAAGATACAAATGTCTATACTAACTTGTGCTGCAGTAAAGCTACCCTCTTGGGTCTGGAAACAGTTGAGTCCTGCTTCAGGATAACCACAAGCCTAGCATATGTATGTACCGCTGGAACTTCATCAGTCCATAGCAGGACAGAGCACTTCCTCGGTCTCCTTCTTTTTCCTGGTCTTCTTGTCCAGCTTGTACTTGAGGCGGCGGATCGGATCGGTGATGCTCCTCTTGGCCAAGTCATCAAAGTCCTCTGCCAAGAGAAAGCTCCTGTCAACCAGCTCAGCGGCCTCCTGCCAGTTCCTGAAACAGGCAGTGCCCAAGCACCTGATCTCCTCCACAGCATTTCCAGCAATCACCTCCCCACTTGGCTTCAGCACCACCACTACAGGTGTGTTGGACACAGCAAACCTCAACGCCAGCTCCCTAGAAATCAACAAGGGAAGAAACCTTAAATCACAAAGCCCAGAGCTCCATGGGCAAGGCACTGAAGACATTATACCCCTTCTGCTGGGAAGAGTGATGGGGATACCCATGTTGCTGCTTCCCTTCCTGCTGCCGCATTGTGGGGTGAGTTTCCAAACCTCCTTTTTAGGTGATTAATTGCATGATGTGTACAGTATCTTCTCTGGGAAGGAAAACACTCCTGACTCCTAAGGGCAGCATGGGAGTGGTCTATGAACTGGAAGTGAGCTAGAAATCCTGCTTTCTTGTCCTACTTCTCATAATGACTCTGTGTACAGACTTGGGCAGATCACTTCCCCTCTCTGTGCCAGCAAATGGGGCTAATATAATTGACCCGCCTCACAGAGGGATGTAAGAACCAACTAGTTAAAATTCGTAAGAAGCGTTGAAGCTGTAACATGCTCAGGTTTATTGTCAAGTGGGCAGGGAGCATTCAAAGTCACTACTATTTACATTGCTGTTTATTCTGCTACTAATGTGGGTACAATATTTTGGTGCATGTTTCCCTTTTGCTTTACGTGTTTTCTAGTGTCTCACAAGCAGCCTGGTGGGACAATCTCTCTGTTGGATCCTTTAAGAGCAAGAAATAAACAGGTACTATAAAAGAACACAAAACACTCAGTATCCAGATTGCAAGAAAACACCAATTGTAACAAAGCTTTGAGAGTCTAGAAATCACAGCACTAGATGAGCCTTTATGGCTCTGACTCCTTAGGAATATATCAAAAAACTGCTTAAAAACAACTATAACAAAACACTTTGTACTTATCCAGCTCCCTGTACATACCTAGGTCACTTCACCCAGGTAACAATGAGCGTTGCAAAATGATAAAGCATTATCTCCATTTTGCAAAGCAACAAACCGGCAGGAGGGGCGAAAAGCTTGCAGAAGACCACATAGCGAGTCAGTGGCAGAGATAAGAATAGAGTCAAGGTACTCTGCAGCTAAGTCCTCTGGACAACACTGCCTCTCACAGAGAAGAGTTTGTTGTAGACAAACTGCACTGAGGCTGATCCAGCTTTATTTATTCCTGCTGTCTATATTTCTCCAAAGCCTCCCTCCTCATTACACCCACTTTGTATTATTTTCCCTCTCGTACATTTTGAATCTCTCCCCACTCTTCTGCTTCAGATGGTCTTCTTTCTTTGTTCAAACCACCCTTAAAACTCACTCCTTTCACAAAGACTGCCAATAATAATCCATGAAACAGACTTTTAAAATACATGTGCTACCATGAGTCTGAAACCTCAACCTAGGGACAGCTGGGCCTAGTAGAGTGATCTTGGGACTGGGAGTCAGAACTCCTGATTTCTAATTCTGGCTATGCCCCTTTGATTCACTGTGTGGCCTTGGACAACTCACTTCCCCTTGCTGAGCTTCAGTTTCTCCATCTATAATAATGGGGACCCAACTCCTTCTACAGATAAAGAGTGCTAGATAAGTACAAAGTGCTGTTATCATCTGTGTGTCAGTTGTGAGCTGTTATCTGTGTCTGATTAGATTAAATTATCTGTCTTGTTGGTTTATTAAGATCTTACCTTTTGAACTCATCCTGGAAGGGTAAGAACAGCCACCTTTTTGGCATGGTCTTCAGGAACTTTTCTTGCTTCTCCTCTGTCTCATCCTGAGACACGTACACCAGGACCAGCTGGGAAGCCCTTTCCACATAAAATTCATCAGTGAGTCTCACAAAGAAATCTTTGAGGACAGGTGAAAACTCCTGGCATCGAGTGCATTCACCAGATCCAAAATACAGCAGCATCACTTTGTTATCCAGTCTCTGGCTAAGTTCACGCTCAGTGTCCACTTCATCACAGTCCTTGTTGTTTGTAATCAGGATCTTCCCAGTAAAAAGGGAAACCATGGCTAGCAAAACCTAGGAGATAAGGCTGATAAAAGATTAGTTAATAAGTAAATTACAACTGATCAATTTGAGGCTCTTTTGCAATGAAGGCAGGATTCCATCCCTATGTCTGGGAGTTCAGTGTGAGGAAAGATTGCACAGCCTCTTCAGGGAACCTCCACCCTGTTGCGTCCCCTCATGAAGTCTCCAGGAGTTTGTCAGTAAGATCATTCTTCTACATACTGTTCCCTTCACAATGCTGTCAGAAAATGCACCAGTCCTGCTGCTGCTCAGGCTCTGCCCGGGTTTACAGTAAATCCAATAGTCTTCCTGTTGTGCTTCATCTCCCACCCTATTAATAGTATCTGACACATCAAACTCTGCAAAGACTTCTTTAATCTTCTTAAACTGTTGACCTGGCTCCTGTGGGGCCATTCAGAGCAGCTGTTTAAACGATCACAGAAATGCACCAGGATCTGTCATTGGTACAAGCTGTAACAATTCCCTGGTAGGAAAGCAGGGTGGGGGGATGGTTGTAGCTAAAGGAAGCAGGAGAGAAGGGGAGCATCTTTACAATCTTTGGTATGCCACTGAGGACATTCTTAAATAGAGATATTAAATGACAACCCTGTGCATTGCTTTTACACAAAACATGCTTTCATGGTTTCAGGGTAGCAGCCGTGTTAGTCTGTATCCTCAAAAAGAACAGGAGTACTTGTGGCACCTTAGAGACTAACAAATTTATTAGAGCATAAGCTTTCGTGGGCTACAACCCACTTCTTCGGATGCATATATGCTTTCATGGTGTGAGATGCATCTTATAAGGATGATAATGTGAATCTGATTTCCAACAATTGTACTTTCATATAAACGCTCTTCAAGAGGACAGAAAAATTGCTCTTTAAAAAGAGAAACAAGAGTTTGGGTCCATTATGCTCATGATCTTTGAAGAGGAATTAGTGTTAACATGAAAAACCGTTTTAAGATCTCAAATCAATAACATACTAGCCTGATAAGTTTATACAGTGTTGTATATAATAGGTAAGCTCCAGCAGTGTTCAGTGCTATATGATAAGCTTATGCCAAAGATATATGGAGTTTAATACCTCGTAAAATAAAATATTAGAAAATCTGTGTGTTTTATATCCACTTGCAAAATCTTGAGCTCAGAGTTGTTTCTCTTGCTACTGAGATCACAAACACCTAAAGTAGAGGTGGCAATGCAGAGAAATGTTTGTTTTAGGTGTGTATGATATCAGTTGCTCTGGCAAGAAAACAAAGAACCCTAGACTCAGGACTTGGCAAATAAAAATAATTGATTTTCAAATACTGTTTAATACATATAGTTAAGGCTGTCAAGCGATTAAAAAAATTAATCACAATTAATCGTGCTGTTAATAATAGAATACCATTTATTTAAATACTTTTGGATGTTTTCCACATTTTCAAATATATTTCAATTTCAACACAGAATACAAAGTGTACAGTGATCACTTTATTTTATTATATTTGCACTGTAAAAATAAGAAATAGTATTTTTCAATTCACTTAATACAAGTACTGTAGTTCAATCTCTTTATTGTGAAAAGTTGAACGTATAAATGTAGAATTATGCACAAAAAATAACTGCATTCAAAATAAAACAATGTCAAACTTTATAGCCTACAAGTCCATTCAGTCCTACTTCTTGTTCAGCCAATTGCTCAGACAAACAAGTGTGTTTACATGTGCAGAAGACAATGCTGCCCGCTTCTTGTTTACAATGTCACCTGAAAGTGAGAACAGGCGTTCACATGGCACTGTTGTAGCTGGCATTGCAAGATATTTACATGCCAGATGTGCTAAAAATTCGTATGTCCCTTCATGCTTCAACCACCATTCCAGAGGACATGCGTCCATGCTGATGATGGGTTCTGCTCAATAACAATCCAAAGCTGTGCAGATCAACGCATGTTCATTTTCATCATCTGAGTCAGATGCCAGCAGCAGAAGGTTAATTTTCTTTTTTGGTGGTTCGGGTTCTGTAGTTTTTGCATTGGCGTGTTGCTCTTTTAAGACTTCTGAAAGCATGCTCCACACCTGGTCCCTCTCAGATTTTGGAAGGCACTCCAGATTCTTAAATCTTGGGTCAAGTGCTGTAGCTATCTCTAGAAATCTCACATTGGTACCTTCTTTGCATTTTGTCAAATCTGCAGTGAAAGTGACTTAAAACAAACAACATGCTGGGATATCATCAGAGACTGCTATAATATGAAATATATGGCAAATGCAAGTAAAACACAGAACAGGAGACACAATTCTCCCCCAAGTTGTTCAGTTGCAAATTTAATTAACTCATCATTTTTTTAACAAGCATCATCAGCATGGAAGCAAGTCCTCCAGAATGGTGGCCAAAGCATGAAGGGGCATACGAATGTTTAGCATATCTGGCATGTAAATACCTTGCAAAGCTGGCTACAAAAGGGCCATGCGAACGCCTGTTCTCACTTTTGGGTGACGTAAATAAGAAGCAGGCAAGCAGTATCTCCCGTAAATGTAAACAAACTTGTTGTCTTAGTGATTGACTGAACAAGAAGTAGGACTGAGTGGACTTGTAGGCTCTAAAGTTTCACATTGTTTGTTTTTGAGTGCATTTATGTAACAAAAAAAAAAATCTACATTTGTAAGTTGCACTTTCACGATAAAGAGACTGTACTACAGTACTTGTTTGAGGTGAATTGAAAAATACTATTTCTTTTATTATTTTCACAGTGCAAATATTTGTAATAAAAATATAGTGAGCACTGTACACTTTGTATTCTGTGTTGTAATTGAAATTAATATATTTGAAGATATAGAAAAACATCCAAAATATTTAATAAATTTCAATTGGTATTCTATTTTTTAACAGTGCGATTAAAACTGTGATTAATTGCAATTAATTTTTTAATTGTGATTATTTTTGAGTTAACTGTGATTAATCAACAGCCCTACTTATAATTCATATTTATTAGATATTAAAAGCACTACATACCACATACTGACAACAGCGCCAGGTTCAGGGACATCTCTCCAATATCATAGCTTTTATGATGTCACATAGGATATAATGACAGTGAGTTACATCTTAATATCATCACTCTGCTTCTCGTGGTAACTTGTTTTCTGTGTTTGAGACACTAGTGCCTCAGTGGCTTCATCCTACAGCCTTGGTGGATTTGTCCCTCAGACTGTTGCAATTTCCAGTCTGTTGCATATAATGCTGGGTTGCATATAATGCTAGTAGAGCTGGGCCAAGAGGAAGGGTCATTGCTGTCTGTGGCTGGGAGCAAGCGCTGTTTCCAGCAGAAAGTCCTGACCCAGGAAAACCAAAAATACTATCCCAGCTCGCCCCTGTATGGTCCTCCCTCCAGCCCCGCCCCCCAGGTTCTCTATGCTCCTCCTTCCAGCCACTCTCTCCTAGGGTGACCAGATGTCCCGATTTTATAGGGACAGTCCCGATTTTTGGGTCTTTTTCTTATATAGGCTCCTATTACCCCCCCACCCCCGTCCCGATTTTTCACATTTGCTATCTGGTCACCCTACTCTCTCCCCTCCCCAGGCTCTCTATGCTCCTCCCTATATCCCTTCCCCTGGTTCGCTATGCTCCTCCCTCCTCCCCACCTCTCTATGCTCCTCCTTCCAGTCCCTCTATCCCAGTGGTCACTGACACGTCGATCCTAGAGGATCTCCCAGTCGATCGCGATCTCCGGTGGTGCAGCGGGGCTGCTGCTAAGGCAGGCTCCCTGCCTGCCCCGGCCCCACGCTGCTCCCAGAAACGGCCAACGCAACCCCACAGCTGGGGTGGCAGGGGTCTCCCTCTGCACGCTGCTCCTGCCTGCAAGCACCGCCCCCACAGCTCCCATTGGCTGGGAACGGGGAGCTGTGGCCCAGCGCTCGGGGGGGGGGGGGGGGGGGGGGGCCGGGGGTTTGGGGGGGGGCACTCTTCTTTTTTGCCTGGGGCAGCAAAAAAACTTAAGAGCCGGCCCTGCCTGCACCCAAACTCCCTCCCAGGGCTTGCACCTCTCATCCCCTCCTGCACCCCAAACCCCTGCCCCAGGCTCAGCCCAGAGCCCCCTTCTACACTGTGAACCCTTTGGCCCCAGCCCAGAGCCTGCACCCCCCTCTCCCAGCCTGGTGAAAGTGAGTGAGGGTGGGAGAGAGCAAGTGATGGAGAGAGGATGGAGGAGTGAGTGGGGCGGGCCTCAGGGAAAGGGCAGGGTAGATCAGGGGTTGCCCTTAAATTCAAAAAGTGATAATGACCTAGGCATAAAAAGGTTGGAGTCCACTGCTCTATCACCTCCCCTAGCGCCCTATACTCCTTCCTCCAGCCACTCTATCCCCACCCACCTCTCTATGCTCCTCCCTCCAGCCCCTCTATCTCCCCCAGCTCTCTATGCTCCTCCTTCTAGCCGCTCTATCCCCACCCACCTCTCTATGCTCCTCCCTCCAGCCTCTCTATCCCCACCCGCCTCTCTATGCTCCTCCCTCCAGCCCCTCTATGCTCCTCCCTCCAGCCCCTCTATCTCCCCTAGCGACCTATACTCCTTCCTCCAGCCTCTCTATCCCCACCCACCTCTCTATGTTCCTCCCCACGCTCCTCCCTCCAGCCCTTCTATTCCCTCCCCAAGTGCCCTATGCTCCTCCTTCCCGCCCCTCTATCCCCCAGCTCTCTATGCTCCTCCTTCTAGCCGCTCTATCCCCACCCACCTCTCTATGCTCCTCCCTCCAGCCTCTCTATCCCCACCCGCCTCTCTATGCTCCTCCCTCCAGCCCCTCTATCTCCCCCAGCTCTCTATGCTCCTCCCTCCAGCCCCTCTATCTCCCCCAGCTCTCTATGCTCCTCCCTCCAGCCGCTCTATCCCCACCCGCCTCTCTATGCTCCTCCCTCCAGCCGCTCTATCCCCCCGCTCTCTGTTTCCCCTCTATCCCCCTCCCCGGCTCTTTGCGCTCCTCCTCCCCTCCGGTCCCTGTGCTCGCTGCTTCTTCCTCTCTATGATCTGCTCGTCTAGAGCCTGTGCGCCCCTCGGGCCCGGCCCTGGCTAGCGGACTGGGGCCGTTTCCGGGGCGGGGCCCAGGCTGGCGCGGGGGTAGAAGCCGCTGGAGCATGACAAGGTACCGGGGCGGGGGAGTCGGAGCTCGGGAAAGGTTCGGTTGAGCGCGGTGTCCCCCGGGTCGGGGGCAGCGGGTAGATGTCAGGGCGGGGGGTAGGCACAGGGCTGGGGATAGAGGTTGTAGGGCTGACCGGGGGGGCAGCGGGTAGATGTCAGGGCGGGGGGTAGGCACAAGGCTGGGGATAGAGGTTGTAGGGCTGACCGGGGGGCAGCGGGTAGATGTCAGGGGGCTGGCACAGGGCTGGGGATAGAGGTTGTAGGGCTGACCCCAGGGGCAGCGGGTAGATGTCGGGGGGCTGGCACAGGGCTGGGGATAGAGGTTGTAGGGCTGACCGGGGGGGCAGCGGGTAGATGTCAGGGGGCTGGCACAGGGCTGGGGATAGAGGTTGTAGGGCTGACCCCAGGGGCAGCGGGTAGATGTCGGGGGGCTGGCACAGGGCTGGGGATAGAGGTTGTAGGGCTGACCTGGGGGGCAGCGGGTAGATGTTGGGGGGCTGGCACAGGGCTGGGGATAGAGGTTGTAGGGCTGACCGGGGGGGCAGCGGGTAGATGTCAGGGGGCTGGCACAGGGCTGGAGATAGAGGTTGTAGGGCTGACCGGGGGGCAGCGGGTAGATGTCAGGGGGCTGGCACAGGGCTGGGGGTAGAGGTTGTAGGGCTGACCTAGGGACAGTGGGTAAATGTCGGGGGGCTGGTGACTGTAGTTGATACAGTACTGGGGGTAGAGGTCAGGCCGTAGGGGCAGTTCCTGTAGGGCTGGCCCTGTCGGGCTGGACATGGTGCCCCTGGGTGGGCTCTGTGGGTCTGGAGGGGTTTGGCATGGTCCCTAGGGAATAGAGTATGGGGGTAGGTTCAGTAATCCAACTGTCATGATCCTAGGGAGGGGAGGTATGGGCGGGTCCTGACATAGTGGGGGGGTGCATGGATGGGGTTTGAGATTGTGAAGCAGTAGGGCTGGCATGGTGTCTAGAGGTGTGTGAGGTCTGAGGGGTGCTGACATGCTCCCTGGGGAGGTGGGGTATAACCTGAAGGCTCTGACAGTGGTGAAGGTGTGGAGGGTTGGGAGGCATAGTTTCTGGATGTGAAGTCTGAGAGATCCCACGTGGTGTCTAGGGGAAGGTGGTAAGATGTCTGAACGGTCTAGGGCAGTGACTGAGGTACCTGTGGGGAGAGGACCATACTAGGGATTAACCCAGTACCCATGATGGGCAAGAAGCATCCTGGAATGGTGTAAGCAGCCATGTGATGTCCGGATGATATTTCCCATTGGCACTGGAAAGGATTTTTCTCACATGTCCCTCTTACTCTGCCTCATGTAGATGCTGGAAACTTCCCCTTACTCCCTCCCCCCCATGGTGGAACTAATGCACCTCCCTGCTCCTCATCTGCACTGGGGGATGGGATGGGTGCTACAATGGGATTTTTTTTTTTTTTTTCCTATTCATGGTATTACAAAAGTTCCTAGTGCTTTTTCACTATAAGGAGGACACTTGCAAATCTGACACTGCTTTCTGTCCAGTAGATAGATCACTTGATGATTGCCTGTTCTGTTCATCCACTCTGAAGCTCCTGGCACTGGCCACTGTCAGAAGACAGGATACTGGGCTAGACGGACCTTTGGTCTGACCCAGTATGGCCATTCTTACGTAAACCCTTGCCATCAATATATAGTGGAAATTCATAAAATCTAAAAAAACACACAACAAATTCTACCACAAGCAGAGTTTTTACCTTGAGAAGGGAGAAGTGCGAGAGATTCCATGAAGTCTAATAGGGATTTTGCTGTTGCTATTGACTTCACGTGAAAAGTGCTGTTACTGTGGTAGTGGGTGGCAATATAAAACTCTAAGATAGACATGTTTCGGAGACTCCTTCATCACAAGATGATAGGAACACCAATCCCATCTCAAATTCATTGACTAATAGTCATCCACTTTTACCAAATTTTAGACACATAGCAAATGTTGTGTTTGGTGGATTATTTTTTTGTCTTTTGGTAATTGAAATAAATATAATTAAATCCAGATTCTGTATCAAAATGCCCTCGTTTAGTTTGGAAAACTGCCATTTCAAAGCTGTTCTGGGTTGTAATAATTTTGGCCTGTGGCTAAATGTCAGTTGGGTTTTGGCATGTCAGCCATCCAGAAAGAACTTGTGAATCTAAACACTTGCATAATCTAGAATTTTTTGAGAAATAATGGAAGACTCATGTTCCCAGTTATCTTGCCACTTTCACTGTCAGTCACTAAACTCATTTATGAATGAGAGTCCCATGAACAATGTGATGTCTCTGTGCATCTAGTTTCTAGGATGTATCCCTGGACTTTTGTTTGTGATCAGTTAGGGGGTCTGGGTCGAGTCTGGCAGTGATCATAGTTAAATTTTTCTCTCTTTCTAGAATGCACATGATTGGGGTTTGCACTGCTTCCCTGGGCTCACTTGGGCTTATGCGGTTTTTTGGTGTGCCCTGGTCATGGAGTCTGGCAGCCACACTGGGCGTTTACATTGGCAGTGGAGGATGGAGGTTTCTCCGTATCATCTTTAAGACGGCTCTGAGGGATCTCTTGTAAGTGTTGCTTTGCGGGCCTTCATCTTATTCTGTAATGTGTTGGTTTTGTGTTTCCATAAAATAACCTTTCACTACTAGCAATAAATTTGTATCTATTTCAACTCTAACAACTTGCATTAGCAGCATAGCAGGGGAATTATGACCTAGAGTGTTGGAAATATACCTACGAAGACTATAATGTTTCTGGACCCTAGCTGAAACCTTTCCACCTTCTAATTCCTGAAATGTTTGGAAAGGTGCTTAGAGTAAGAACTTATAATAAATTGGTTTTGTGTCATTAAGCTTGACCGCTTCAAGGTTTAATTTGCAGTTAGAGTTTTTTTTGTTTGTCTGCCCTTTATGTGAGGGGAAGTGAATTGTGGCTTGAAAGGCTTAGTTTATCTAGGAACACCGATAAGTTGAATGGCTCAGAATGAGGACTTGCCTTAAGGAAATGTTCTGATTGTGAAATGTAACAAGACGTTTGTAAAACATTTGTTAAAGTGTGTGGAAAGTGTTACAGAAGCAAAGTATCTTGTTCCTGCTAAAGTTTAAGGGACAGTCAGTCAAGATTAAGTTTATAGATTTTAAAAAATAATTTGTGATTTAGACATCAGTCTCTAGTCTCTCCCCTACCTCCTGGGGCAGCCAGAGACTCTGTAATTAGTGTCTCACTTAGTTCTGTGCCTCTTGGGCTTCTGTGAGGGAACGCCTTTGTTCTAAAGGATTTAGGGCTCTTGTGATCACCAGAGACTGCCTAGCTTTACTGTGGCTGTCACTGGACTTTGAAGGACTGTTTCCTCCTGATTGCATGGCAAGTGAGGAATAATGGCAGAAAATAAATAGAGAGAATAAAGCCCCTTCAGAATGTGAAAAGGGTAGCTAACAAGTGAAAAGGCTCTTCTGTTCTGTCTCTGGCACAGCTCAGTATAGGGTCACCATGAAAGGCCAGCTCAGTCTCACAAAATGCCTGCAGCTTGTTTCTCAAACAACTCCCTCCCCCATCCTATGGCTTTGCTGACCAGGGTTCCTGCTGTTGACAGTCATGGGGATGTAAGACTTTTACGGTGCTGATAATAAATAACCTTTCAACTTTTGGGGGCTTCTTGCAAACTCCTGTTGCACAACTATTTCCTATTTGATGATAGAGAAAATACAGCCACCACCTTCCCCCCCTTTAGGAAAGTAGGGTCCAGGTGGGTATTCTCATTTGAGTGTTGATGCTATGGTAGTATGTTTTAGCATATTTAATTCTCTGTCTATTGAGAAATTACAACAAGTATGGAAATTGAGACAGACCATGAGTGTCTTCAACAGAAACAAAACAATATAAGTGTGAAGAATCCAGAGTTAGATTTTAGGAAATGAATTCCTGCCCCATAACCGATGTAATAGAAACTAGAGAAATCAGAAAAGACCACTCCTTTCCTTGTGAGACTATTTCAGGGTCTAGTAGATTTCAGTCTGTGGATTTTCAGTTACTCAGCCTAAATTTTTCATCTGTTCATTTTATCCATTAACTTCTAGTTATACTCCCTCATAAATCCTAAACAATCTCTTCCCTCACCCCCCTTAGTGTTTGCTTCCTCTAGTTATTTGTAGACTATTGTTTTATCTTCTCCCTCCCCCACAGTCTTCATTTGGCAGCATTAAGAGACCACCTCTCACCACCATTCCTGGAACAGTTTAGGGGTTTGAATGGTAAGAAGATGCATATGAAGAGTAATACACTGGAGGTTTTTCTCTGACAAGAAACAACGTCCCCAATCACAATTGTATGGCTTTTCTACATGGGAAGTCTGCCTCTGTTCTGTTAAAGCTCCGATTATGAGTTAATGATACATGTCCAAGCTGTGGTTTTGTTTTTAAACTTTCTTTATGGAATTATGGAAATACTTTTGTGTGTTCCAACAGGATCTGCAAATTACTAAGCTTATAACATAATACTAGAACAGTGCAAAGCATGTTCTGACAGGCAAGCGTTGTTCTAAAACAAAATGTATTTGCAATTATTTCCTTGTTGAGAAAGCAGGCTCCCCGTTTTCCAGTCCCCCTAAATGAAATCCTTAAAATAAGGATCTGTAATATAGTCTCATCCATGTCTTTTTTTTAATTTGGTTAAGGTATTCAAATTAAATTTGCTGTGGATTATGTGTGTGGGGTCTGTGTGTATCTAAGTGTCTAAAGAGGCTCGCTGTGGTGCTCTCTCTCTCTCCAACATAACAGAAATATAGCCAGCAATCATTGTTCTGTGTAGGACAGCAGTGGTCCAAACTTCCAATTAGAGAACACTGCTTTAGCTGGCTCAGGCCAATAGCCTATGAGTCAGACTCCTCTGTCTAATGTGTGTTTTTCTTTCTTTATGGAAGACTGGCCTTAGGATCCGGAGGCATCTCTGAGAGAAACTTTAGAGTCCCATTATGAACTCAGACTTTGTCTACACTAGCACTTTTGTCAGCAAAACTTTTGTTGGTGAGGGGTGTGAAAAAACACACCCCTGACTGACATAAGTTACGCTGACAAAAATGCTTGTGTGGACAGTGCTATGTCGGCAGGAGGCCGCTCGTTGGGGTTGGTTTAATTATACTGGCAGGAGAGCTCTCTCCTGCTGTCAAAAAGTGGCTATGTGGGAGACCTTACAGCGGCACAGCTGTAGCGGTGCAGCTGTAAGGTCTGTAGTGTAGACACAGCCTCAGTGTTTATCCTGATAAAAAAATCTCCCACTTTATTGGCATCCAACATAACAAAGAGAAATAGACAAATCAGACCAAAGAAGTCTTGGGGCTTGAGGTCAAATAAAACTGGTACATAAATATATACCATGTTCCCATCAGCTGTAACCAATAGAGATTTTTATTTTGTGCTGTTATGCATCCTCCTAATTTTGTAGGGATATGTCATGGCTCACTAGATTTTTGCCATCACTAGACGAGAACTGAGAGGTCGGATATAGAGTGATCGCTTTGTGAAAAGTGTTCACCTATAGATGATATGGTGTTGGTCTTTTATAATTTTTCTGTGAGTTCATTCCAGAGTGTAGTGATTGTCTCATTTCACCCACATAGTTGCTGGGGCATTTCATGCACTGACCTCTCAGTCCTCATCCTCAAAGGAAACCTGCACAACACCTACAGAAGAGGAGCCTGGGAACTTAAATTCTTTACTTTGCTAGACACCAAAAATCCTGGACTCAATAGACACACAGGATTTATGATTTATTACAACAATCTATAATCCACTAACTCCCCCACACACACTTCCCCTGACCCCTTCCTCTCTATGACTGGAAAGGTGTTAACTGGCCACTTCACCTTTAAAGGTCCCTTGAAGTGTGTTAACTCCGTATGCTAAACAAACTGTTCCACCTTGCGTTTAGCTATGACACTTGGAGTACGTTTCCCAGACCTGAGGAAGAGCCGTGTAAGCTTGTCTCTCTCACCAACAGAAGTTGGTCCAATAAAAGATATTACTTCTCCCATCTTGTCTCTCTGATTAGTCTATTCACTTTCACTTTGAAGTTGCAGGAGAAGCCTTGGGGACAGCAGAGGCCCAGAAACTGTAGGAACATGGCACTGCAGTGGTTCACATTTGTAAGTGCTGAACTATAAGGGCTAGAAAGAAACTTGCTTTATTTAACAATAAACCTTAGATTTTGCAGAAATTAATAGATTGGGGCTCCCAACTCTCCAGGGAAAGATTATTCCCCCTTCCCCCCCCCTTCGGTGTGTGAGTGAAATTTTCAAGCCGCATACAGCAGTGTAGAAGCATGAGTCAAAATATATTGGACTGTATGTTAAACCATGTGAGGTGTGTTGTACTTTCTGCTAGAATTATGACTTTCCTCTCCTTGCTGCAGTGGCCTCTCGGTGCTGATACGAGTCAAGTATGAGTTGCGAAAGCATCAGCGAACCAAAAACACTATTCCAAAGATCTTCCACGATGTCGTCTGCAGGCACCCTGACAAAGTGGCTCTGATCTATGAGGCCAGTGATGAGAAATGGACGTTCCGGCAGCTGGATGAGTATTCCAATGCTGTAGCTAACTTCTTCTACCAGCAGGGGTTCCGTCTGGGTGATGTCATTGCCATCTTCATGGAGAGCCGTCCCGAGTTTGTGGGCCTCTGGCTTGGGATGGCAAAAGTTGGTATTGAGGCAGCTCTCATTAACTTCAATTTGCGTCTGGATTCTTTGGTTTACTGTGTGACAACCTCAGGGGCAAAGGCTGTGATCTTTGGAGGAGAGCTGGCTGCAGGTGAGACACCTGAGAGTTGGCACACATTAAGGACTAACTCCTGAAGTTCTTACTTAGTCCTGATTGAGGCAAGCTCTCACTGAAGTTAGTAGTAGTTCTGAGTAAGGACTTAGGGCATGTTTCCTAGAAAGGTTCCTTTCCTCCCTCATTTGGGTTTCACTGGGAACAGAATGGGAAAACTGAGTCACTGCTGATCAGTTACTAAAGGGGGAGAAGTCTGTAACATGATGGATAAGAGTAGTATTGTGGATACGTGACCAGATGTCCCGTTTTTAAAGGGACAGTCCGTTTTTTTTGGACTTATATAGGCGCCTGTTATCCCCCATCCCCCGTCCCATTTTTTTCACAGTTTCTATCTGGTCACCCTAATTGTGGGTAGCTCCAAATGTTACTTCTGCTCTTAAGTCAGTGTCTTCCTGGTATTGAGTTGCCCAGGACTGAGTTCATTAGTTAGGTGTGGTCTCCTTGGAGCTGTAAAGAGGATTAGAAACTCTGCATGCCAGAAGTTCTGCATCTGTGCACAGAGAGAAAAGGAAGGTTATCTGTAATGTTAGGTGTATTCATTTCCTATCCTGTTGTATTTTTATAATCTCTGGTTAACTTCACATTGTGTGTCCTCTACGCCAGTGATTCTCAAGTGCAGCACCAAGGACTTCGTATGCAGCCTCCACGACTTTTGGGGGGCACGAAACTTTTTTTAAAAATACTTTGACATACTTCATAATAACTGTAACTTTTGTGGTATTAATAGTAAATACTCCTTACATCGAAAAGGTTTATTATTTTATTTACATGACACTTCCAAATAACCACATGATTAGCGTGTCACTAGTATAATTTTAACTGTCAAAAACTGCAGCCATTGTGAATTTGCAGCAAAAATTCATTTGAGAACCACTCTTCTACACAATGAGTTTAAGTATATGGACTGGACACTGTTCTTTATATTGGACATAGTGCATTATATTGCTGTTGACCTAAACTTTCTTCCACAGTTTATTAACATATCTAATTTGGGGATTCTGAATGTATCTTTGAACCACTGGCCTTGAAATCCTTCTAGACTGCTGAGCTGCAGCTCATGTGACAAAAATGGATAAAAAGATAATTTTGCCTAAATTTGCAGTAAGGTCTCATGTTGGATCTAGGATACTGAGGTCATGGTAATTTGAGCATTACTTGGATAGGTATCTCAGTAGGTCTCTGGCTTTTCTGGTCTTGGCATTGCAGATGTCTTATTAGATGCAAAGAAAGAATTAGTCAGTATTGACAATGTTGTTATTGTGGCCCAGACTGTTGTGCTTGTTGTAACCGAGGTAGTTGTGTTTTGCAGCGATATCGGAAGTGAATGGGATGCTGGGCAAGAACATGGTGAAGTTCTGCTCTGGAGATTTTAACCCAGACTCTGTCCCTGTGGAGACTAAATACCTTGATCCTCTGCTGAGTACTGCATTGAAATCTCCTCCAGATCAGATTGCAGCCAAAGGTTTAGATGGTAAGTTTCTCAGTGAGCTTATTTTCCTGTGATGAATGTATAAGTGTGAGACCTGGAACTCAAGGAGTCCTTCCTTTGGGACATGGTAATGACTGAATGGGCAACTAAGCAAGCAGTGAAGGAGAGAGTAATCCTAGCCCAACTTTGAACCACCATGTATAAAAGAGAAAAGTGAGGCTAAAAGTTGGCAAAAGGCAGCATCCTAACTGTAATATATTCTGGGTGAATATCTGTCACTGGAGTTCATTGGCTTCCTAAGGTTTCCTAGGTTTTGAGAATGGATATATTTTACTAACTGAGAGAAGGAGAGTGCTGTTACCCATGACCCTCAACTCCAATCACTTTCATCTGGATCTGGTACCAGTAATAGAGGAAGGACTTTCTATAACTGTGTGTGTGTCTAAAAAATCAAGAGAAACCAGATGAGTAGCCTGCTCGTATTTAGGAAAGGTGAAGAAGGGTTTTCCTATTTATAGAGATTCCCTCAATTTTCCCCTAATATGTAGGCTGTGTGGTTTGGTTTCATTACTAATGACCTCACCCCTCTCTCTTTTTTTTTTAATTCTCTTGTGGAGAAGAGGAGAAAAGAAAGAAAGGGAACTGGCTAGATAGTAGTGTTTCATGTTTAATAGAATCAGAAATAGGCTATATTACACCTGTGAGATGAGTAACACTGTTGGTGAGTGTGTTCCTCCCATTTTAGTAACTGTTACTGTAGGACAGTGGTTCCCAAACTGGGGTTCGTGAAATGTTACAGGGGGTTCTCTGGAAAAAATTCCCTAATGGCGACAGAGCTGTCCCTAGGGACCCTGGGCAGCCCAGGGCTAGCAGCCTGGACTTCCAAGAGCTAAGCAGATCAAAGCAAGCAGATCTCTTGCACTGAGGAGATTTTAAACTTCAAGACTCCTTATAAGAAATTGAAAGGGAGGTGGGTATTTTTTGCTGTTTTTAAAATTAAATTGGCAGCTAGTATTGTTCTTCATAATAATTTAAAAAACAAATTTAAGCTTTGTTGTAACATGCGGTGTTTGCCTGGACTGCTCAAGGCCTGAATACTTGTGTAGGAGGAACTCTTTGAGTTGGCTTCTTAAATACCTTCCTGCTGTTTCACATCTGATACTCCTTGATGAAACATAGGAGCCTTGTCTTACTACAGGCTTATTCAAAGTGATACAAGCTACGAAAGTGAGATCTTGGAAGAGTATTGCCATTTTAATAATGTAATAAAAATACTGTAATGATTAATAAGTGATAGTGTGTAATAAACATGTCATAAAAACAAATTTTATATTTCCAAGATCACTGCTTTTATAATTTATACTCAGGTAAAGGAGAAAATCCCTGGAAATATTAATTTTTAGGAGGGGGTTTGTGAGACTTGACATTTTAGTCAAAGGAATTCACAGGTTGGGTTAGGTTTAGGGTTCCACTGTATGCATCCGTTGAAGTGGGTTTTAGCCCACAAAAGCTTATGCTCAGATAAATGTGTTAGTCTCTAAGGTGCCACAAGTACTCCTGTTCTTTTTGACTAACATGGCGGCTACTCTGAAATCTCCCCAGTAGCATCTGATTCAGGCAGTTGGCCTAATGCCAAGGCAATTTGGAGAAGAAAAGTGCATGCCCTTAGGGCCCTGCATTCTTGATTCAAAGATTAGAATTGAGGTTGTCTTTCACCCTCTGTTTTTATGGGTGAAGTTTACTGGCATCAAGGGTTCTCTCTGCTAGGGCTGTAATGTGGCTTCTGTGCCAACAATATCAGTTTACCCTCTCCTGTGCCAGCACTAGATCAAAGCAGTCACTCGTGATCAGCAGATCACTGATAGAAGCAAAGCTAAAACCTAGCCTGCACAGAAAAAGGGATTAAACAGCTGAAGAGAATCTGTCATATGCCTGGCTCGTGTTTCTGTTCTCCAGATCGGCTCTTCTATATCTACACATCTGGCACGACAGGAATGCCAAAGGCTGCCATTGTGGTGCACAGCAGGTGAGGAGCTGAAGAGAAGCTGCTCTTCATTCAGTGATACTCAGGCTATGGCTACACTTGCAGATGTAGAGCACTGGGAGTTAAACCAGCCCTAGGAGATGACAGCAGGGAAAGCGCTGCCGTGCGTTCACACTGTCAGCTGCAAGCGCAGTGGCGTGGCCACATTAGCAGCTCTTGCAATGCCACAGAGAGCAGTGCATTGTGATAGCTATCCCAGTGTGCAAGTGGCTGCAGCGTGCTTTTCAAATGGGGGAGTGGGGTGGAGTGTTTATGTGGGAGAGAGTGTGTTTTGGGGGGGCAGAGAGTGTGTCAGCATGCTGTCTTGTAAGTTCAAACAGTGGCGGGGGAAGGGGGAAACCCCGACATCAGCCGCCATCGTCTGTCTGTCTGTCTCTCTTTCTCACGCGCGTGCACACACACCTGCCTCTGCAGCAGGAGCATTCCACAGTAATGGTTTGCTTTGTGTCTCAGAGCAGATAAGAGTGCTGTCAGAAACAGAGCTTTGAAAGGGGATATATGCATGCCTGCAGCCGAGTTCAAAACAATGATCAGAGTGGCCACTTGACTTCAAGGGATTATGGGACGTTTCTGGAGGCCAATCACAGTGCAGTAATGCAACATGTTGTCCACACTGACACCCTGGCGTTTCAGCCAGGGTGCAGCAAGCTCTATGCCTCTCGTGGAGATGCATTACCGGGGGTGTTCCAGCCACGGAGTCCAGGTGCTCTACATGCCTTGCCAGCGTGGACACTTCAGGCGTTAGGGCGCCCAAGGCTGATTTAATGCGCTCTAACTTGCAAGTGTAGCCAAGCCCTCAGTGCTGTGTTCATTTCCATTCCTTAACATCCCTTGTGTTCTTGCAGGTACTACCGCATAGCTGCCTTTGGGTACTATGCCTACAGAATGCGCCCTGAGGATATCCTCTACAACTGCCTGCCACTCTATCATTCCGCAGGTATGCTTCCTCCTCAGAAAGCAAAGGTTCACAGTATTGCTGCCTATCCCAATGCCCAGGTGGCTTCTGGTGCTGTTGAGGACCTTCAAGTATTGTTGTAAATGAATTTATCCAAAGTGATTGAAGCCAGAGCCAGCACTGATATCCTGCCCTGCTTTGTCTTCCAGGTAACATCATGGGAGTCGGACAGTGTCTAATCCATGGCCTCACTGTGGTGATTAGGAAGAAGTTCTCAGCCAGTCGCTTTTGGGATGATTGTACAAAATACAAATGCACAGTAAGCAGTGTCTTGAATTCTGCCATGTTTCTGCAGCCTGGAGTATATGGGAGCAAACTAATTTGGGCAGTGGGATTATTTCTAGCTTCAGCAGGGAATCTCCAGGTATCAGCTCTGACTTTTCCCTGCCATCCACCTCAAGCATTCAACTGCAAGCCCTTTTACTTCTCCAGCTAGCATCACACCTCAGCTCCACCACCACTCCTGAGACTTTAGCCTGTAAGCCCTTCATTGCCAAATCTGTGATGCTTCCAGGTCCTGATGACTACAGGAGACAAAGACAAGAAGTGGAATCTGGGTTTCCCACCTGACGATATAGAGCATGCTTACTAACCCGCTGGACTAACATCAATCAGTCTAACATCTTTAGCCAGTCCATTCCTAAATGAGCAAAAGAGGAATATCCGGAAATATGGTGCATAGAGATGAAGTGGTAAATTCTGCCCCGAACTTCACAATTCCAATGAGCTTAACTTGCCACTGGAGTTTTATCTATAGTCCTGTTAAAATACAATATAGAAAAATGAATGATAAGATTCATAACCTCCATATAGATATAAAATATGAGCACACCAGTAGTCCCTTCCCAGCCCTAACACCTCTGACTTTTGCAATAATGCAATTAGTAATACACACGTGTAGTAACTTCAAACATTCTTTGGAGCTAGACAGTCAGAGAATGGGTTGCTGGCACATGAAGAGGAGTCATCTGGAATCTCTCAGCTCTTGGAGAGTTTCTTACTTGACAGAAAGCCTGTTCCAGATGTCTATTTTGAGGTCTGTGTGGAAGCTTGAGAGAAGCTAAATCCTGGCTTTAAACACGACTATCTGTCTTCTAATAGCAGGCAGATCTACTACAGGAGGATCTTCTGCTTGATACGTAGCGTGACAGGCACAATACGGGGAGGACTGGACTGATCACAAGTCTTCTTTCTCCTCCCCCATTGGCATTGCTCTTATGTATCTCAGAGGCTGGTATTGAAAGTTCTATGTTTATTGCCCATGGCTCCAGATGCTTGTTCTGAACCACTTTTAACTGCATTCTGACCCAAAAAAGCAGCATTCCCATGAGCCCCTGCTCTTAAAAGGACCTTCTGATTAGGAGCAGCCCATTTTTGGACAGGCATGAGCTTCGCTGGAGTTCAGGATAACAACTGTAGGGGAGGAGCACAGCAGGTTCCTCCAGGGGTGAGGAGAGAGGGGCTTATCTGAGATCCTCTGATGCAAACTATGGTTAGAGGAAGCAGAACAGGACTTTCTGGGATGAGGCCAGCCAAGACTGCTCAGCAGCAGCTGCAAGAAGGGGAGGTACGTGCAGGGTCTTTGGACACCAGTATTGTTAGCACACTGCACTTGATTTGAACTCTGGGTATTATTTCCCCTCTGCTGATTGGTTGTTGGTCCAACCTCCATTCCCCACCCTTCTTGGCAGTCCCTCTACTGCCAGCCTTGCCACTTCCCCACCCTCTGTGCTCTTCTCCATCCTTCCCTCCCTACCACACATTATCCCCCTTCCTTCCATTTCTGCATGGCCTTAGTCATATTAACTCCTTTCCTTGCTCCACACCATGACCCATAATAAATATTCAGGAAATGGCACTAGCACTGTGCCCCCATCACCCTAGTCACTTTGCTTGCATGCAGTACCCCTCTCCTCACTCCTTGTCATCGTCTTCTGTCTGTTTAGAGTGTAAGCACTTTGGGGCACAGACTGTTATTTTATATTTGTGCAGTACCCAGCAGAAGGATACCCAATTGTAATTAAGCCTTCTGGACATTACCACAATAATGGAGGTGCTGAGATAGCGGCATTATTTATGGGATTACCTTTCTATATCCATATGTTTCAGCTGTTCCCAGGGCATCATAAAGGTCTCGTGGAGACTGATTTATATTTGTGTTTGCTTCCTCAGATTATTCAATATATTGGGGAGATCTGCAGGTATCTTCTGAACCAGCCAGTACGGGAGGCAGAAGCACAACATCACGTGCGACTTGCAGTGGGAAATGGATTGAGACCCACAATATGGGAAGACTTTACAAGGCGCTTCAGAATTAAACAGATTGGGGAGTTCTATGGAGCCACAGAGTGTAATTGCAGCATTGCTAACTTGGATGGAAAGGTGTGCAGTGGGTGGCTACAGTGCAAGGGGAGAAATGTATAGTAAGAAGGATACAGTACAGAGGGAGATGTACTTTCTGCCTGTTTTCTTGGCTGCTTTGCACAGTGTCTTTTGGGACCCTATCACTGGGCTGCAGGGAGCTAAATCTGTGATTGTTTTTATCTGCGCCACTTTTACAGGACAAATTCTCATCTTGGTGGTGGTGGGGGATGATTTCCTTTTTTAATAGGGAATGATTAGAAAATTCCCACCCACACCTTTTTTAGGAGAAGGTAGACAGCCAGATATAACAAGGAACAGGCAACTCAGAGGCTAAATGATTAATTTTAGCCCTTCACTTCCTCATGTGTCTTGGGCCATCTCTTGAAAGGTTGGAGCCTGTGGTTTCAACAGCCGGATTTTGCCCAATGTTTATCCCATTCGCTTGGTGAAGGTAAATGAAGACACCATGGAGCTGATCCGCGACTCTAGTGGGCTCTGCATCCCCTGCTGCCCAGGTAAATGTTACTGTGTACACCAAGTTCTCAAAGCTTTAACTGTTCTACAAGAATACCAGATGGGCATTAGCTGGTTCAAGGAACGAGTAATGGGATATGAAGCCTTTCACTTCCAGGTCTCTGCTTCAAAAGTAGCCCAGCTCAACAAAATATATCATACAGCAATATAGTAACTTGCATTAAGTCTGTGTTGCAAAAACTGCCAGCACAATGGCCAAACTTGTTAGCAGTTGTGATCTCATGGGGTCTTCTCCTGTTTTTTCTAGGGGAGCCAGGCCTTCTTGTGGGTAGAATAAACCAGCAGGACCCCTTGCGCAGGTTTGATGGCTATGTCAATGAGAGTGCCACCAATAAGAAGATAGCATGCAATGTGTTCCAAAAAGGGGACCGGGCATACCTTTCAGGTACTGTCAGAACAAGTGCTGGCTTCATCAGTGTTAGACACAGATATGTTTCAGTCACTGGACAGGGGAAATGGCTCTTAGAGCTCCCAGGGTTTAATCAGCTCTTTGTAGAGGCTGACAAGAAATCTTACCTTAGGGTTTTGTTCTGCTGCCATCTGTGTAGTATTCTAGATTCAGTATAGAATGTATGAACTAGAAACAGAAAACCCATAGAGATGGAGTCTCTCTACCCCACCCCTTATTGCTTTAGCTTTTCTCTCTTGTTTCTTTCCCTCATCCTGTTCCAGCTGCAGATCCTGTAGGCACTGGGGAAATGGCCACTGATTTAGCTCCACACCCTTGGGAGGTAGGTAGGAATAGTCTTCTCTTTAACTGCATGTGCTGGACCTAGATGGCATATTCAAGGGCTGAAAGGCAGGGCCTAGTGTTGCTTAATCAAGTACTGAGATTGATTGTGGCTTCTCTTCCCCACAGGAGACGTGTTAGTGATGGATGAACTTGGTTACATGTACTTCAAAGACCGTAGTGGGGACACATTTCGGTGGCGAGGGGAAAATGTCTCCACCACAGAAGTAGAGGGAATCCTGAGTCACATCCTCAGTCAAACGGATGTTGCCGTGTATGGAGTGGAGGTACCAGGTAACTAGAGACCTAGAACTCCCACGATTCAGGGGGGAGGCAAGTCAGGCAGATATACAAATTTTGTATCTTATTCCCCAGGACAATTTGAAATTGACCATCTCTGCTGGAGTAGGGTGCCCCAAAATGGGGGAAGGTAGGCAGGGCAACAGAGGGGTCTGATTTGGCCAGCACTCATCATGAACAGTGAAATGAAGGCCCCAGGGATAATTCACTAATCAGTACTTGTAACTTATGCTGCTGTTGGTGAGATCAGTACACATGGGGGAAAGGTGTGATCGTTAGTGGTTGAATCCAACTAAGAAGCAATCTGTCTGGGTGCCCAGAGAGCTCTGATCTCCAGATAATTCAGCTCAGTGTTGGAGTGTTTAGTGCATGCTTTCCACCTTGGTTTATAATGACTTATTCTTAAAAAGAAAGAGCTTGTTTAAGGATGAGAAATAGGAAGGAGGAGACTCGTGTGTTTGATGTCTCAGCCTGTATATAGATTGTGCTCAGCAGAAATTCTTGGTGAAAGTAATCTTCAGGATTCCATGGAGACTCCTGTTTGATTCCATACAGAAACATGCATCTTGGTATAATCCCCAGGGGAGTGGGGATGGGGTTGGAGGGATGCTTGTCACTGGGCTCACTTTGGGAGCTGCCACTCCAATGCTGAGAGACTTGTCTGCTGTATCTCCCAATAGCTGTCAGTCATGTTACCTGGGTCCCTGGTGTGAGGAACTGATACAGAACAAAATGAGCCTTTATAAAACATAAATAAATGGCTCTTAAATTCTCTGGGCACAAATAAAGGGTCTGGAGAAAGTTACACTAAGCAAGAGGAAAAGTCCCTTTATGAAAAGGGAAACTGTGTTTCAAGCAAGTGTCTGGTTGGAAAGTTCCCATTAAAAGGCTGTTCAGTCTCCTTGGTTTTATTGCAAACTGAGTTTGGGTGGAGGAGGAAGCTTAACAAGATGGAGTTGGATTAGCTTTCTGAGATAAGGACATTGTGACCTTACCTTTGACTGAGGAGGGCTGGAAGTGGTTTCCTTCCAAGTCCATCAGAATTGCAAGGAGTTCCCTACCACAATGGTTAAAGCATGGTACCTCTTTCATGCTGCCCTCACTTGCAACTGAGGGAGAAAAGGGTAAGGTTCAGGTGGGTATCTGTATTTACACCTGTACCCAGTGTCTAAAGTCCAATCCAGCACCATTCTCTCTGTCCTGTACACTCTTGAGTTCTGCTGTTTTATTTCAGGGGTTGAAGGGAAAGCTGGAATGGCAGCAATAGCAGATCCAAAAGCGAAACTGAGTCCTAATGCTTTGTATCAGGAGCTACAGAAGGTACTGCCTCCCTATGCACGGCCCATCTTTCTTCGTCTCCTGCCTCAAGTTGACACCACAGGTACTGATGGGTCACTTGCAAGTTCTTTTCTTGTTAGCAATGCATGTGTCAATAACCTTCAGACCCCAGAGTTCAGCTCAAACTTGGAAAGTGTCAAAGTTGCCACTTGCTTAATTGTACTGTGTAGCAATAAGAAACCTGCACTTAGTCAGATGGTTTTATTTGGAGTTAATTGGCAGCTGCCATGGGTCGGTCTGTCTGTATTTCTTTCATGGATTACTTGTGATTCTGCTGGATTTTGCACATGAGTGAAATAATGTCTGTAGTTGAATTTTATACAGGAGAATAGCTGGACCAAGGCCATTAACTGAAGAGACCTTTGCAGAGGAAAAGATTTTTGTGCTTTCTAACACTTGTTCTGAGTTCAGTGCTGTGGTGTAGGCCAGCTCTATATATGGGTTAGTGGGAGCCGTTTGCCAGCAGTAGAGCACTTGGGAATATAAATGTAGCTATCTATCAAACAATCTAAAGGGTCCTTGTAATCTGCTGAAGGCTTTCGCAACTCCCTCGCTCAGTGATACTCAGACTGCGGCTCGTGAGCTGCAAGTGGCTCTTTAATGTGTCTCCTGCAGCTCTTTGCAGCACATTAAAACACAGTGTGATTTTAATTATTAGCCAGTCAGGATGCTTTTACTATGTTATCAACTTCATTTTCTGTGAGAATAACATATACCCACATACATACCCGGGGTGGCCAAACTTACTGACACTGAGCCACGTGCGATAATCTTCAGAAATTCGAGAGCTGGGCTTCAGCCCCATAGGGCGCACCTGCCAAGGCTCGGGGCTTCGGCCCTGCGCCTGCTGAAACCCCAAGTCCTGGCAGGCGCCTCCTGTGGGGAAGAAGCCCTGAGACTACCCTCCCCGCAGAGCAGAAGCCCCCAGATTCCTCCCAACCTAGTCTGGTAAGTGGAGAATGGAGTGAGGGTGTGGGGAGCTCTGAGCCGCACTTTAACTGTAAAAGAATTGCATGAGGCTCCCAAGCCACGGTTTGGCCACCCCGCTATATACACTAAATATTGCCACTGTTATACTGTTTAAATATGACCAGTACTATAGTAAATGAAACAATGAATTCACACGACTGTGGCTCTTTTGGGTAATATTGATTGCTGATTTGGCTCCTGAACCACTGAGGTCCGAGTATAATTGCCCTAGCCACTCCATCTTGCACAGAATATTTAATACCCGATCATTTGCCCTCATTCATGCTGGAGATTTTGCAAACATTCACGCTTTCTCATACGGTGACTAACTGCCTGGTCAGCTGATTAAACAGCTTTAGAGGTGGCTGTTGTCTCTTTTCCAGGAGGATTCTTTTTTAGTCTTCTGAAGAAGTGGAAGCAAGAAATTACATAGCTCACACATAGTAAATATCAACCAACTCTAGATGGCAGAAATGACAGACCAGTATGACACAAGATCTATAATTGAGATTTTGAAATAGTTACAAACCTGAATAAAAGCCTTTATTAATTATTAGACAGAAGCTACATGAACTTTCAAAAAGAAAATTATATGGCAGAAATTTCACCACTGTGCAGCAACTACCAGCCCCATCAAAAGGCTGATCTTCCTGGTGCATCTCAGCCTTATTCTAAGGGATGTGCTGTCAGTCTTTGCAGCCAGGAAGATGTTGGTTAGATTTTCAACATGACAGCTAAAGACTGACCTTGTAATTAAAGCATCAGGGTTCCCACCTCCACTCTTTCCACATACCATAATCTCTAAAGCAGCAAATAGGTTTAACTGAGCCACTGAACTCCTCAAAACATTGCCAGTTGGATTCAGTGCTATAGACAGCACTTACAGGAATCCAAATTTTACATTTTTACAACACCTGCAATATATTGCATGTTGCATCATGAGGTTCTTTTTACAAACATGAACAATGCCTCACAATGTCCCTGTAATGAAGGTTTGGGCTATAGCAGTGGTCCCCAAACTTTTTTGTCTGCGTGCCCCTCCCCTTACCTAGTCTCTGTCTCCCCCTCTCTCCCCCTCCCCCCCGGTTGGGAGCTAGGCCTCGGCCAGGAGCGGGGCCAGTGCTGCAGATGGGGGTGGGGCCAGAGTGGAGCTGGGGGCAGGGCGGAGCTGGGTGGCACTCTCCACCCACTGTGGGGGCTGGCCCAGGCTCCACCATGCCACCCCCCTGAACATTCCTCCATGTCCCCCTCAGGGGTGCATGCCCCACAGTTTGGTGACCACTGGCTTAGGTCAAGAACACAGTACAGGATCTGTGCAATTTCAATTGTGCGTTGTCAGAGGTTGAAGAAACAATACCTATGGTGTTTGTAGCACATATACCATGAATGGATTGTGATTTGTCTTTTGTACTGATCCCAAGGGATCTAGGGCCTGATTCATCCCATCTCATACCAGCCAGTAGAGTTACTTCTGATGTATGGTGGTGAGAAGTACCTGGCTTCTAGGTTTAACACCAATAACAAGTAGTGTGTTGGTCACATTTATCTTCCTAACTCTGTTTCCATGGGTTTCCAGCTCTGAAAATTTTCACTTTAGTGTTTTTTTCTCTTTTCCAAGGCACATTCAAAATCCAGAAAACCCGTTTACAAAGAGAAGGATTTGACCCTCATCAAACATCAGACCGGTTATATTTTCTCGATCTAAAGTTGGGAAAATATGTTCCATTGGATGAATGCCTCTTTGAGAGGATCCGTGCCAGAAAGGTCGCTCTGTGATCTGGTCTGGGATGTGTGTCTTGCAGGAAACGCTGCTGACTAGTTTAAGAAGGGATCCTGCCTGTGAAAGTGAGGGATTCCTGCTAGATAAATAGTGCAAGGTCCTCGTGCAATGCATCGGCAACTATGACAAATTCATTGGGGTTTAGGATGTTGTCCTCACATGACTTAAGCACATTAATTTGTGACGTATTCCTATCCTGGGCATAGACATGCTATTTCTCTACTGTTCTTTATCTAGAGATATTTTTTTCTCTTTGTAACCACTACAAACTGAGGAACTCTGTGCAACATGGGAAGTGTTTATGGTCTGAATTATTTATTGTAACATCCTGAGGATGTAACTGAACAGAAATGCTATGCCCTGAGCAGGTTTCCTTCTGCTTTCTCTCTCAACTTTATGTTGCTATCTATAGACCTTTAGTTAGTAGCATGTTTGCTTCAGGTAGAGACTTTGATTGTCCCACCTTGCATTTCTTTTTCTTAACTACACATCTAAGATTCGCTGTAGTGGGAAGTCTTGCTCTAAAGTGTCTATCATTCATTTGCCTAAGGTATTCTGTTTGTACAATGGGGCCTAGCACAATGGAATCCTGGTCCATGACTGGGGCTCTAAGCATTATGATAATAAATAATAATAGGATTGGGAATTAATCAGATTGTTGACCACTGGAGTGCAGTCTCTCTGAATCTTCACAAACTGTGGTCTGCAGAATAAACAGGTTGTTAATTCACTGAAGAAAGTTGATTGGGTGTAAATGGCTAAAAAGCATAATTTTTTAGGGCACAGGGTCACTGCCTAGGGACATTGTTCGCTGGCATAATGTATTTAAACTTGTTACTGGACTAGGCGACAATGAGGTAAATGGCTGGTCTTGACAGAGGAGTCGCATGGTAATGTTACACCTTTTAATGCTAATGTGAGGTCTTAGGAAATGTTAATTTTAATGCTGCTGTATTTTCTTTAATTTTATTTTTATATCTACTGGTAGTTTTATCTTTAAATTGTGCTGCCATCTGCTGGAAATGAGTGGCAATTGTTGAACACCAATGAAGGCCACATGACAAGGCAAATCAGAACATAATCATTTTAATGTCTGCTCCAATCTCCATTAGAATTTTATCTTCTGTTTTAATGTGGGCAAGTCCATTAACAGACATTTCCAGATGTACTTGTTTTCCTGGTGCTTTTGCCACAATTAGAACTAAATGTAACTCTTAAAATTGGAGAATTAAAGGGATTGACCTTCACAGGTGTATGTGTGTCTGCTGTGCTTCCACCTGTCCTAACAATGGATTATTTTCTCATTTTAATTGTGTAGTCTTGAGCAGCTGGTCATTCCCTTATTTTGGAGGCATTTGAATTTACCATATCAGATAATGGCAGCTACTGCTGGTGTATCCAGCCATGTGATGCCTTAAGGAACTTTCAGTGGACTAGTACTTTTTATGCAATTTATACTGGAAGGACCATATTCTGTTGCACCCTGTGCAGTTCCAATTACAGTACTTCGATGACACTACATGGAGCATAAGAAAAAATTTCATTCTGCCCTTTCTCTGGTGGAGTTAATGCTTCATCTAAAATATTTTTATAAAGTTTTGCGGATGCTTTTGAAACACATTGTTTTAATGTTTAATGGACCATTATCAATGGTTTAAATACTGATTTTTATTTTTATTTTTAAATCTGGAATGTGCCTTTTATCAGGACAGACATTAAAGAAAGTCATTCATGGTAAGAATGAACCTAGTTAACTGGAACTATAATATGCTCAAAAACAAAATGAGGGAGTCTGCAGTTTGGGAACTGAGCTCACCAGCCACAGGCTATCACTTTAAATATACTAAAGTTTCTTGTAGTTTAAAGGATGTCATGTATTGACTAATTAAACTTTGAAAAACAATTTTGTTTTAAAACTGATCACTATATTGTCTAACTATTATTTGTTTTTACCAAACTCAGAAATAAAAACGAACACATTAAAACAAACTTAGAAATGAATGAAAGTTACTTATTCTATTTGGTGTGATGGGCTGTTCTGTACCAGAAAATCCAATCCATGAAATTAACTACTTTATTACTGTTTATAACTGAAGAAGGAAGAGTGGAGGTGAGAGGAGTTCAAAGCGATAGCCCTGAAAGATGATTTTTGATTACAATATTTTGGATAGATTGAGGGGGATGAGAAGAGAGGGTGAGAGCAGATGCACGTGGGGTAGGGGACTTGATATGTCTGGATAGGGGAGGTGCAGTCCTTCTTGAGGAACTATTCACTGCCTCAGAGGGACCCTGTGGGTGGCACTGGCCCTTTCTGGGGACCAAGCAACACCTTAGACTCATAGAATATCAGGGTTGGGAGGGACCTCAGGAGGTATCTAGTCCAACCCCCTGCTCAAAGCAGGACCAATCCCCACCCTTGGGACAGGGAGTCTGGTGATATTTGGTGTTTTAGGTAAAGCCCCAGCTCCTGGCAGCCTGAGACGACACCAGAGTTTTTACCCTGTGTGAGGGCAGAGAAAAGCGTGCAAGCTGAGCGCTCAGGGACTCCCCCGATGGCTTGGAAGACCTAGGGCTGCCGGGCACGCTGCCCCCGGGCCCTGGAGACTCGCACGGGGTAGGGCTCTGTTCCCATCTGGGGCGCCCCGCTCCTAAGGCCGGGGTTGCCAAGCAACTTAGCAGCGTTTTTACACATCACTTCCGGTGTTGTGCGCGCTCTAACGACTCCGCTTCCGGATGTGTCCCGTGGATGTTCGTCCCTCTCCGCACTGTGCTCCTGATTCCTTTCCGCCAGTTTCCGGCTGTCTCTCGGTAACTGCCCAAACTTCCGCTCCGCCCAGCACCCTCCGGCCCGGCTGTTGCCTCGCCCCGTCCCCTGCTCCGGCCCCGCCATGCCTGGCTTCGTACCCCGCCACATCTCGGTGTTCCCCTCCCCGCAGGAGCTGGGCTCCTCCCTGGCGCAGCTGGTGGCCCAGCGGGCGGCCGAGTCCGGCGGCCGCTTCTCGCTGGGGCTGTCGGGCGGGAGCCTGGTGCGGATCCTGTCCCAGGAGCTGCCCGCGGCCGCCGCCCTCTCCGGCCCTGCTGCCCCCGCCCGCTGGGTCCTGGCCTTCTGCGACGAGCGGCTGGTGCCCGTGGAGGACCCGGAGAGCACGTACGGCGCCTACAAGGTAAGGGGCCTGCGGGGACCCGCCCCGCACGGGGGGGGGGGGGAGGATGAGGGGACCCGCCCCGCACGCGGGGACACCTCCTGGGGGGCTATCGGGGCAGGAATGTAGAGAAGACGTTTGTTGCAACAATTCTAGATTTTTCTGCTAAGACCAAGGTAACACATTTTTCCATGGACAAAGCTGTGTCTACACTGGGTTTTATGTCGGCATAGCTATAGTGCTCAGCAGGTGTGTGCTTTTTTTCACACCTTGACCAACCTGGCTATGTCAGCCTAACTTTTAAGTATATATGAGGCCTTAGGATCTCTGGTTCCTGTTGACATTCCCATTCACCAGCAGATGCTGTTATCTCCAAAAGTTATGAAAGTAAATGTACTCTGATTTTGTTAATTGGTAGTAGGGATAAATCCTATTATGTAAAACAATATAGCACAACTTCTTGGTTAGAATTTTGAGGGTCTTAATTATTTCTTTCAGACTCACCTCCTCTCCAAGATCTCCATCCCAGAAAATCAAGTGGTTATCATTAACCCCTCACTACCTGTAGAAGAGGCTGCTTCAGATTATGCTGAAAAGTTAAAAGAGGTACAGTGGAAAGTTTTTGTTTTGTATATCATACTTCAAGTAAGAGTGAAAGTCATTAATTTACTAAATAGGTTCCACTGGCTGTGTTACCAACAGCTCTTGCTGGTATTCAAAGAGAGAATTTTAAACACTTAATTTACTTTTTACTGCTAATATTACTTGCTTTCTTACTGCACTTCAGTTAGCTAGGGGAATTAATTCAGACTAGTTTTCATGTATTAACATGAATTTTTTGTTTCTGAATTGACAATGCTGTCGGGGAATGTTAATGTTCCACAAACACCCGGGAATATGCTACTTAAAATGCAAAAAAGTCATTAAAATGTTTGTTAATCATAGATTCTGTAAAACCTTTATTTTTTGCAAGTACAAAACCTAAATTCAGTCCTCTTGTCCTAAATTATTTCTCTGTAATAATCCTTGTGCTCCAAAATGATGGACTGCTAATAATCTTCCCAAAAGATCCCACGTAGTGCTTTTGGAGTCAACTAATTTAACAAGACCACTCTTGAGTTGACCAAGACATTGAATTCCCCAAATAAACTGGGGAGGCCATCTTGGGAACCCAGGAATTGGTGTCCACTTGCATAGACTGGAATGCTGATAAGATTAAAGAAATTTAAGTTCATTTTCATGTCCTATATGATTTTTTTTTTTTTTTTTTTTAATATCGCTGTGGATGAGATGTGTTTACTGTGGTGTATATGTGGTGCTCGTACTCAGGGAGGGAACTCTTTAGCTGGTGAAGATGGTGTGTGTTAGTGGGGAGGCTTTCTAGTGGAATGTGTATGCTGTTTTTAAACTAATGATGTATAATGTGTTTGAGTGGTTGCTAAACCAAAGGTGTACAGCCTACTGCTGAGCTTCTGCCATTGTAACCCAGCTGCATTCTGTGACAGTGTGTTCAATTGTGAGATGCCAGAAAGCTGTATATGTGAACAGAAATTCATTGCAGTGTGTGAGCGCCCTGTGTTCAGCAGTTATATAGCCTTATTCCTGATGTGATTTATACTTTTGCAGTGATATCTCCTTTTTCTGTTCAATGTGCTCATTTGTGCTTTCCTCTCTCTAATCTCTCTGGGTTTTTGATCCTTCTTGCAGGCCTTTCAAGGTGAGAACATGCCTGTCTTTGATCTGCTGATTTTGGGAATAGGGCCAGATGGTCACACCTGCTCCCTATTTCCAGATCATCCACTTCTGCAGGTGATTTTACAGACCCAGGGAGGGGATACTGTAAATTGGGATAAGAATGTACATTTGTTCACTACTGTGACAGGCCTTTTTTTCCATTCTAGTTTGTCTCTGGGTGGTAAGTTTGAGTGCATGCGTGTGTGGTTGTTTTAAGAGTTTGATGAACAGCTCTAGTTATGGCATTAGAACTTGGCAGTTGCCAGTATTTGGAATGTGATTTTTAAAAAAGGAAAGTGGGAACAAGAGGAAAAGCAGATGGAATTTGGCTCTTTCCTCTTCACTTAACCCTGATCCTGCAATCTGATTCATGTGGGTGTAACCCTGTGCCCATATGGAGCCCTGTTGACTTCAGTGGAGCTGTACATGGATGCATGAGTCTGCCTAGAAAACTTTAAAGTTGATTAATGCCGACCAGGATCTGAGGCCTGATAATGATATTTGGACTCCTTTTACTGGCTGCTTAATCATAGTTAAATAGCACAAGCTTGAGTTCAGTGAGGCTGTCCTTTGCTTTGACTCCTATCTCTGCACTGTTCTGATCCATTTTCACACTTTGGCTTTGTTTTTCATGGCAGGAAAAAGAGAAGATAGTTGCCTCTATTAGTGATTCTCCAAAGCCACCACCTGAGCGGATAACTCTAACATTGCCTGTTCTGAATGCAGCACGGACTGTTGTGTTTGTTGCTACAGGGGAAAGTAAAGCTGCCATCTTAAAGGTAAGTTTTAAAAATGAAGAAAATTGATTGATGAAAACCCTAAATTTAACAAAAACAATCCATCCATCTAGTTAAAATCATTTCCCATTGAAAAAAACATTTTGATGGAAAATTTTTTGGCCAATTCTAGAGCGTTTGTTTGGCATGGTGAACACTTCCATGACTGTCTCACTGCACTATGATCCCCCTAGATTAGTGGGACTGGCAGTGCTAATGTTCTGTTTCTTTGGACAGCGTATTTTGGAAGGCGATGAGGAGAACCCCCTCCCTGCTGCTCTTGTCCAGCCTCATACTGGGAAGCTGCACTGGTTTCTGGATGAGTCTGCAGCCAAGGAGCTGACTGTTCCCTTCGAGAAGCACTCTATCTTGTAGAACCAAACACTTGGCTGGGTTTCAGGGTGGCGATTCAGGAGCACTGGCTGCAGTTCTTGCATAGAGCCAGCTCTACAACATTCCAGATTGAGGACTCTGGTTGTAGTACTTGAATGTGGCACTAAATTAACACTGTCTTTTGTTTCTCTTTTTTTAAGCAAGTGGTACTTTGTGGAGCACTGTAATAATCTGTGGTCGGGGAGGGGAGCTATAAGACTCTCAAAGCTGGTCTCTAGCTGCAAATGGAAATGTTGGAGATTGCAGAGGAGGACAGTATGATGCAGTCTGTCTTGTGAACGGTTAATGTGTAAAGTGAATGCACAATATTAAAGATGTACATTTCAGTTTTTTGACTCTTGTTTTATCTTCAGGTAGTACTTCTTGCTTAAATATCAACTAAAGGCATGATTTTTCAGCCCTTATTCTTGTGAGGAGAGGCTGCAGGAACAGCCTCGGGATTTGGGAAACCCTTGACTCTATGGTATTTATACTCCTTTAAGGGGAAGCGATGCAGGTGCCATGGTGAGGAGGTGAAGTCTGAGGTCTGCTGACAAATGTTTGCTTGGAAATGCCCCAAACAACTTTGGAGTCAGGATAACTTTTTGTTTCACTTGACAGTTTTGTGGATCCTTTTCAGGCTCTTGTTCTCTCTCCACTGTTATCCTTTCAATGTCCAGTGGAACCGGTTCATCATAGAACACGGACGTCAGTAGTACTTGCATGTTTTTGGACCCTGGTTACACTGTTTGTGAATGGACTGTCTATGGAGAGGTTCTCTCCTCAGGTTTGCCCTGGCTACTGGCCAGAGTTACCCTGCTTGATTGGTTCCATTATATTGTGCATAAATCTGGTTGCTACAGGATTGTATACGTTGAAGATCCTCATAGGTACACTTTGGGTTAGTGAGATATGAGAGAACCATACTTTTTAGTTTCTTGTCATCTTGCATTTCAGACAGTCATGGCCTTATGTCCTTCTGTTCATCTGTGGCTATTTCCGCTGATGTCAGCATTAAGTTCTCAGGAACATACTCCTAGGACTGCAGTCAGTCCAGGAGGAATAATAATCTGCCAAAGAGCTGATTAAATTATATTGGCCTCAGAGCTATCAGTCCTGCTTTTTATTCTCTGGAACCAAGGCTAGAAGTTGGTGGTAATACTACTACTACTACTACTATACACATATATAGCCTCGAAGAGTCTCCAAGTGATTTATAAAGGGGAATAGATATTATTTAGTCCTATTTTACAGTTGGAGAAACTGAGGCAATGAGGATAAGTGACTTGCCCTAGGTCCACAGCAAAACTGGCAGTACTGGTAATAGAACATAGGAGTTAGGACTTCTAAACCATAGATCATACATAATATGTAAATATGTTATATAGAAGCTGGACAGAACATTGATGGGCATTTGTCTGCAAGGAAAGATATTGAAGCCAGTACTATGATCCAGAACATCTGCCTCTTCTCCTTCCATGGATGTTTTCCTTTCCTTTCCTCCAGGTAGATCTGAGAGAGAGCCCTGCCAGGGCATTAGGATGACAAGTCTTTATACCTCCATTAATGGATCAAACCCACAGTTCAATGTCCCTTCTCATCAACCAGTACTGTATAAACATGCCATCTTCCCCCCACAAAAAACCTCCAGCTGTCTCCTGTATGGTTCTGCGGCTTCTCCTTGATTTGTGTTGCACACTCTTCTCTTTTAGGGCATGAATTCCAATAGGCTGGGCAGAGTGTAGGGCTTGTTAGTGAGCTGTATGCTCTACCCTTCCCTTAGGTTGTTAGTTTACAGAGATCCAGATAGATTCTAACAATATTCACAATAAATAAAAAATATTCACATCCGAGGTTCTTACCACTCCTTGGCTCAGACTTTTCTGTCTGAAAGCAGCTGCAGTGCACACGCTGAAACAGGAAACAGATTTACTATCAGTACTGTGAGGAGGAAATGCACCTGTACTTTTCTGCCTCATTTGACTGAGTGAAAGCTGGGTTGGGGAACTTGGAAGCTTTTTTGTTTTGTTTTTTGTTTTGTTTTTTCCCCAGCCTTTAATATCAATCCTCTTGCTTTATTGCTGCTTTCATCTTTCTTTCACTTAGGGTGTAGGTTCACCTCATGCTTCCCCCTGTGCCTGGAGCAGTCCCCCTCTGTATCTACCAAATATTATGTTCTCTTAGTCTGTGAGGTGCTGAATTCCTATTGACTTTTGTTGGACTGGAAGGCACACAGCACCTTCCAGGATTAGGCACGTAGGATAGCAGTTCTTGGGGGCAGAGGATGAGACTTGCTGTGTTTGTAAAGCCCCTGGTATCTTTATGCACCTGTGTATGTCATTTTTCAGAGTCCCTTAATACTATTTTAAATAACAACCCCCACCCCCTTTAATAGGATTCTCATTGCACATCCTTCGCAGAAAAGATGTAATTACCTATTTTGCCATGGATTTATTTAAGCAGCATGAGAAAGTGGGGATCTCCTTGGAACTTGGAATTGGTTCAGTGAATAAAAAAGAACGGAAGTCATATTTTATTCATATTAAACTTGGAAACTAACATAGAGCACATGTGCAGAATGGGACTTTCAAACACCCAGAATCCTGGTTATTGCTAACGCACATCTCTTCAGACATATGAAATGCACTTGTCTTTGCTCAGGACTCTTACAAGCTGGAAGTTTTAATAAGCAGTTTTTGAGCTACCCGAGTTCTAAGAAAGTGTCTGGAAATGCTTCTTTATTCCATTAGAGGAATTAAGTTTGTTTCATCTTACCTCCAATGTTGTGTGTGATGTTTTTATAGAACATTGTAAGTGTCTTTTCTGCACACTTGTTGTGTGGTCCTGGATCACCTTTCAGATGATTCTCAGGCCCCTTTCTTATTTGTTTATTTAATCATCCCCACTGCTCTGTCATGCATAAAGGGTTATCTTGCTTTTTATCTAGCACAGGAGCTATTGTAAGCGCTCAATGCTTCAGCTTAAAGAGAGGGTGGAAGATTTCCTGTTTCTCCATATCCTGGAGGGTGTCACTGAAACTGGCTGCCACATAATGTTAAAAGTGGACGGTTACTGAATTAATCCTAATCAGGAGAAACTAAGTACAGAAGGGAACTGAGAGTTGAGAGCAGGTGCTGAGCACTGACCTGTGGCATTTCCATGTGAAATCAGTCTTTAAATAAATGCTGCTTTCGGGTTCAGAAATACTTCAGAAAAGTCCCACAGTGGCACTGCTAGATTCAGTCACTGGTGCCTGGTTTGCAGATGAACTATCTCTGGCTTTTGGTGCAGTTGGAGGAAGCCCCTGAATCACTGTGAAATACTCTGTATGGATGGTGTACAGAAGGGTATAGAGCGGGAGGATGCCCTAAGTGAGCCTAGGACAGAGGTGGGCAAACTACGGCCCGCAGGCCACATCCGGCCTGCGGGACCGTCCTGCCTGGCCCCTGAGCCCCTGGCTCGGGAAGCTAGCCCCAGCCCATCCCCCACAGCTTCAGCTCGCTCGCTTCGCCGCCGGCGCAATGCTCTGGGTGGCAGGGCTGTGAGCTCCTGGGGCTGCGCAGTTGCAGAGCCAGGCCTGACCCGCTGTCTGTGCTGCGTGGTGGCGGCGGTGTGGTCCGGCTTCAGCCGGGCGGCACAGCTATAGCACCGCCAGCCACCAGTGCTTCAGGCAGCGCGGTAAGGGGGCAGGGAGCAGGAGGGGTTGGATAGAGGGCAGGGGAGTTTGGGGGTGTGGTCAGGGGCGGGGGTGTGGATAGGGATTGGGGGGGATGGGGTTGAATGAGGGCAGGGGTCCCGGGAGGGCAGTCAGGAAGGGGGAGGGGCTGGATGGGGCAGCAAGGGACAATCAGGCAGGGGTTCCAGGGGCAGTCAGGGGACAGGGAGAAAGGGTGGTTGGATGGGGCGGGGGGGGCAGCGCCGTCAGGAATGAGAGGAGGGGTTGGATGGGGTGGTGGGGGTTCAGGGGCGGTCAGGGGACAGGGAGTAAGGGTGTGTGGATGGGGCAGGGGTCCTGAGGGGGCTGTCAGGGAATGTGGGGTTTGGATGGGGCAGGAGTCCCGGGGGGGAGGTGGGGCAGGCAGATAGGAGGTGGGGGCCTGGCCCCAGCACCATCCCTTAACCAGCCCTCCATACAATTTACAAAATCCAATGCGGCCCTCAGGCCAAAAAGTTTGCCTGTCCCTGGCATAGGACATCCGTGGATAAATTAGTTCATTACAGCCTGTTAGTTTATAGCTCTTGACTCTTTAGCACCTGTAATCCAAATTCTGGTGCAATAGGGCTTTGATAGAGAAATCCTTTTTTGTTTCCTTTGCACAGCATTACTTCATAGTAAGTGGAGACAAGGTGGGTAAGGTTATATATATATTTATTTAATTTTTTTGGACCAATTTCTGATGGTGAAAGAGACGAGCTTTCAAGCTTATGCAGAGCTCTTATTCAGGTCTGTAAGCAGAGGATTTGCTAGGACAGAAATTGCAATTTGCCCTTTGCTGTTTATTGAATCAATCTGGGATTTTCACTCTTCAGTATAATCAAGGTTCCATCATGTCCATGTTCTGTGAGCTTGTTCCACTCTGTTACAAGAGGGAGGAAGTCTGTATGAGCGTGGGTTATATCAAGCACAGAAACAAAAGACACCACACGGTTTACAAAAATAGAGCCTCCGAACAGCCGGAACCCTTTTAACATTAAAGGTTTAGGGATATTTTGAGGCCTGTTTCTGTGTCAGGGTGTGGGTTCATGGACCGGAGTGCTGCTGCCCCTTTAAGGCCTGTTTGTGTGTAGGGGTGTGGGTGCAGGGACTGCTCTGAGACAGAAACATTATTTGAATATTTATGAGCTGATGATCTGAAGGCGAGTGTGACAGAAAAAGACAATCCCTGCTGCTCTTGGAGCCTAAAAATCACTTTACCAAGCAGCTCCTCTCTGCCCAGGACTCTGACTGGAAGCATTGGAAACAGGCAAGATACTAAAGTGGAAGATGGGAGGAAGGTATTCAAGTCCACTGGATGGAAGACAGCGCAGGTACCTGAGAGGTAAGGAAAAGCTTTGATTACCATTTCCAGAGTGATGGTTCCTTTTAAAAATAAAACTATACAATTAGTTCAATGTATAAACATGTAATCTGAGGTGGATGTGTCTGCAGGTTATTGGGATATGGTAGATTACCATAAATCCATCCCTGGGGCAGGAATGCTATACAAAGAGGATGGGAGAAGGGGGTTCAAGATGCATCTAGTGAACAACAGCAAGTTGAAACATAGATGTCCCAAACAAGTTATGTTACAGATCTTTCAGATATAGTGGTTACTACTTACTGTGACTTCTGTGCAGCGAAGCTTATGGCAAAGAGATTTGCTACAATAAGGAAAGACTTTCCACCTGTTTTCAGAAGTGCAATCACGTTTAAAAAAACAAACCAGGAATGAAAATGCACAAATCCTACAACCATGTTGGGAGGGATAGTTAAAAGATCTTCCCACCATGTTTGAACTGTTGCTTATTTGATCACGACATTAAGCTGGAAAGAAATATGGATCAACAATGTTCTACACAGTGGTTAAATCTAACTTGACATGATATGACAGGTGAACCTCTGTAACGTAATTTTTGAGTCTTAGTGTCATATGGGAATTCAAAAATTGGAGCCTGGCCATCAGTTAAATATCAGTACTCGCATTTTTGCCAAACTATAATATATGGTGCCGAGAATCCATGCTTGCCAGCAGAATTGATGAGCCTTTTATGAGCACAGAGGCACCAATAAAGTTATCACATCTGTCTACATTGCTCCAGCTGTACATCACAACCTGGCACCATATGTGAGTATCTGATACCAAATCACTAAGGTTCCCATCCTGGTATCAGTCCAGTTTGCCTCTGCTCACAAGGGCAAAATTTGTCTGAAAATAGCTAAGTCGTAATCTGAGCGACTTTGTTTTTAGGGCCTGTCTACACTATAAAACTACGATGTCAGAGAATCTGGTTACAATATAACTAAGACAGAAAAGTCTTTCATCTTGTAGTGTAGCCAGGAACTGGAACCACATTTTTAATCGTGCAAGAATTGTGCTGCAGCCTTATTCTGCCCATGGCCATTTCTCTACTGTAATGTTGGAGACTCTTTCAGGTGTGTTCCAAGCACCAAAGTGTTTTACAAACTATATATAGAAAAATCCATTCACCACTGGGCCAGGACAAGCACCTATGTGTGAACAAAGTGAGAGTGTAATGATACTTGGCTTTAAACGTACAGTGCTTTTTAAGTATTCATTCAGCTCCCTGTAAGGTAGGCTTGTATAACTCCCTTGGAAGGTTGGTATTACACCTCTACCCTGATATAATGCTGTCCTCGGGAGCCAAAAATTCTTACTGCGTTATAGGTTAAACCACGTTATATCGAACTTGCTTTGATCTTCGGGAGCGCGCAACTCCCCCCTCCGCCCGAGCACTGCTTTACCGCGTTATATCTGAATTCGTGTTATATCGGGTCGTGTTATATTGGGGTAGAGGTGTATTAGTACTAAGTTAGTAATTACTTTTATTATTTTACAGATGGGGAAACTGAGAATCAGAGTTTAACAGCACACAGCACAACTAGACACAATAACTTAGGACAGAAAGAGAAGACCTGACAGGGACCTTTGGGTTATTTGGTTCCCTCTGGAGCATTGAAAAGGAGCATCTATTAGGACCAGGTGGGAGTATCCCATATAACTGCCTGTGATTGTAAGGGTGCAGGTATTGGAGGATCTGTTCTTCTCATTTTATATTTCTGTGATCCTACCTGAGTGAGTTTGAGCAAACAAGGTGTAATGGTCTGAGCTGCAGTTTGGCCAGGACACTATTGTTAATACCTGGGCTCATGCAAACTGCACACAGGACCTTTAGTGCCCATGGCTGGACAGAACTTTGGTTTTGTGTATCTAATCCAAACTACTTTAAAAACCTCCGTTGGCTTGTGGAAGGTGAGTGAAGGATACAGCAAGAGAGAGAAAGAAGTCATCTGAAGAGACTAGGATGGTATTCACCATAATGATTATTTACCTAATATAAAAACCCAGATGTCAGGATGTTCCTCAAACATCAAGGGGCAAAATATACCCCTAATGCAATTTGATTAACTCCTTCCTAGATACACCAGGGACAGCTATAGCCAAGTTGTTTGTCTTGTGGGGTGGTGTTCCTTCTCTGACATGGCTGTAGCCTCCTCTTTCTAAAAGGATTCTGTCATTCAAACATCATTCCTCCATCACCTCACTTATGGAGATCACGGTCTTCCTCAGTGGATCCCTTTCCCATCTAGTCAATAGTCACCTCTAAGTCTGACAGCAGAGTTGCAGTGTGGATTAAACAGCTGAAGTTGCTGGCTTAAATTCACCTGTCATGGAGCCCTGTTCTTTTTCTGTCAGGCCAGCAACGCTGGCTAGCATAGACTGTAGACTGGATACCTTGCTTGCCCTCTCACTGACTGACTTCCAGTGGCACTGCAGGAGCTACAGTCTCTGTTTAAAATCACTTGGATGTACTCAGTGGCTTTTGTTTTGCTGGGGAGTTTGCTGGGAGATGTTGAGCACCTGTCACTCCCAGTAACTTCAATGCAGGTTCAGTGCCCAGCATCCCCCAGTACCCTTTATCTAGTTTATTCTGAAATTAGCCCGTCGTGGTTTACTTCAAAATATTATCCATAGCCACCATCATCCTGGTGATAACTGTGTGGAGCCACAGGGAAAACAAAATGTAGGTTACTGCATGGCTCATAGCCATTTTCCAGGGACCTTACAAGGTTAAACAAGTAAAATGGGAAAATCATCCAGTGCAGGCAGGGAATAAGAACAGGAGATGCCTTTTGCTCCACAACAGGTTGAATACCCTCCTGGGTCCCAACTTTAATTAACTTGTGTATCTGTTACATAGGGTATGTTTGCAGATTGCACGGAGTGTGAGGGAGACAAGGCCCTGCACCCCCAGCTTCCTGCAATTCACCATGACACTCAGCCAGCCAGTAAAGCAGAAGGTTTATTTAGATGACAGGAACACAGTCCAAGACAGGTCTTGCAGGTACAGACAACAGGGCCCCCTTAGTTAGGTCCATCTTTGAGCCCCAGGGACACCACAGCCCCGTTGAGAAGCCCGAGCACCCATCTGGGCTCCTCTCCATTTCCCCAGCCAGCTCCAAACTGAAACTCCCTCCAGCCATCTCACTGAGCCTCCCCCCGGCTTCTCCTCCACCCTTTGTCCAGTTTTCAGGGCAGAGGTGTCACCTGGCCTCCAACCCCCTTCCTGGGTTCTCATGTTACATGCTCAGGTATCTTCCTTCAAGGAAAGTCTCCCATCCCCAAAGCAGACAGTCCCAGCAAAACTCCCCTGCAACCTTCCCAGGCCAACACTCCCCATTTAGCATTCAAAGACCACAGTAAGAACAGTCCCAGTTCGTCACAGCACATCAGCAGGCATTGCTGAACTCTTGGCCAGGGAGACGAGACTAGTTCATAATCTCTATCTAGATCATTAGGCACTGCTGCCAATTCATGTACAGAGTTTCTAGGTCAGGTGAGAGAGGCTTATAAGAGAGACATGACTATCCTTAGGTATTTATTATGGTTTCACTAAACACTAGCACATTCATAGATGTATAGATTCTAAGGCCATTGTGATAATCATCTGACCCCCTATAAAACAGGCCATAGAACTTCCCCAAAATAATTCTTTGAGCAGATCTTGATTTACAAATTGTCAATGTGGAGAATCTACTACGACTCTTGGTAAATTGTTCCAATGGTTAATTCCTCTCACTGTTAAAGTTTTATGCTTTATTGCCAGCCGGAATTTGTCTAGCTTCAACTTCCAGCCATTGGATCATGTTAGACTTTTCTCTGGTAGACTGAAGAGCTCATTATTAAATATTTGTTCCCCATACTTATACTTATAGACTGTAATCAAGTCACCCCTTAATCTCTTCATTAAGCTAAATAGATTGTTTTCTTTGAGTCTGTCACTGTAATGCATTTTTTTCTAATCCTTTAAATCATTATTGTGATGGGTTGGATCACAGAAACCCCCTTGGGAACTGCCAACTGATGTGCCAAGACTACTTCTGCCCTTGCTTTCCCTGCTAGCTTGGGGCTCCAGCACCCTTTCTTGCTGAGCCAGACGCGCCAGTCTGCGCCAACACAGACGCAGGGTCTGAACCATGTGCCCCAAAGCTGCAGACTTAACTGAAAGCAACTTGAGAAGTGTTCCTGTCTTTAACACTCAGATGCTCAACTCCCAATGGGGTCCGAACCCCAAATAAATACGTTTTACCCTATATAAAACTCAGGTATTAATGCATACTCTGGATTAAGTAATAAGTAAAAAGTGATTTTATTAAATACAGAAAGTAGAATTTAAGTGGTTCCAAGTAGCAGACAGAACAAAGTGAATTACCAAGGAAAATAAAATAAAACACGCAAGTCTATGCCTAATACAGTAATAAAACTGAATACAAATAAAATCTCACCCTCACAGAAGTTCCAGTAAGCTTCCTTTTACAGATTAGTCTCCTTCTAGTCTGGATCCAGCTATCACTCACACTCCCTCTGGTTACTGTCCTTTGTTCCAGTTTCTTTCAGGTATCCTTGGGGTGGAGAGGCTATCTCTTGAGCCAACTGAAGACCAAAATGGAGGGATCTCCCAGGGATTTAAATAGACTTTCTCTTGTGGGTGGAGACCCCCTCCTGTCTCCTATGCAAAGTCCAGCTCCAAGATGGAGTTTTGGAGTCACATGGGCAAGTCATATATCCATGCATGACTCAGTTTTTACAGGCAGCAGCCATTGTTTACATGCTACCCTGAACGTCCTTAAGTAGACTTCTTAAGTGGATTAGAGCCTTCCAAGATTCATTGTCCTTTTAAGTGTTTCTGGATTGGGCATTTAATTTGCACATTCCTTTCTCAAGAAGCTGACCAAATGCTTTACTAAGACTACTTGGAAATCAAGCAGGTACACAGCCAATATTCATAACTTCGAATACAACAGTGACACATGCATACAAATAGGATGAATATAATCAGTAGATCATAACCTTTGCATAGATATGTTACATGGCATATGTAGCATAAAACATATTCCAGTTATATCATATATACATTCATAAGCATATTCCCATGAAGCCTTATGGGGTATACGTCACCATTATCATGGCTCTTCTCTGAACCCTCTCCAATTTATCAATGAGTCCCTTTGTTAGTGAGTTCTCACAGATATGTCCTTCTAACCTCTGGTGAGATTTCTGCTGTTGCATCATATCTCCATGGGCAGGGTGAATGAGCCCACAGGAAATTTTAAAAAATGAGGAGGCCTCCCATAAATTGTTGGAGTGAGTGAGGACTCAATCTCAGCTTCTATTTTTCTGTGCGATTTGCTGCAATGATTTGGTCTGATAAGAAATATGACTTCAGTTTCCTACGTCCTTGGAAGTGGTTGCACTATTTGCACTATTCAGAGCACCTTCCTGAGGCCCATTTTGCTGGCCTCAGTACAGTGGTCTGAAGCTCTTCCCTTCTGATTTCAGGTGCTCACTTTTCATATTTTTGCATTTGAGGTTGAGGGTGGGGCAGAGGTCTGTTTAACTGACCTGCATCTGTTGGACACGATTGTCCCCTGCCTGTACCTTGTGTTGTCATTTACAGCTGTGCAAAGTAGTTGTAAAATGCTGCTATTCTGATTTGGTAGCAGTCTGCATTAATTTTGCAGGGGTGCAGATGACAATACATATGGTACATGGTGATGGAAAAGGAGGTTCATCGGTCGTCAGCTGTGCTGGGTCACAGATGTGGTTACTCCAGCTAAAACTGTTTGTGTTGCTTTGGCGGAATAGCTGTGGCAAAAGGAACTTGAAAACTCCACTGCAATCATTGGCTTTACTGGAAATTCCACCCTCAGGTCCATTTAAGCAGCTTTATTGGTACCATCAAATTTAATCCAGGACTCCATAAAGAGGGTAGTGTAGTAGCATACATTGTCTTCCTCCCAGAAGCTGGCAGACTTTTCCAGCGGTCAGTATGAGCACATCCCACAACTTGTTCTGAATTTTTGGAAAGCTACTAATGCTGGCTGAGTGCTCACTGAGCTCACATTTGGGCTGTGAAACACAAAATCTAATTTAGGGTTTGATTACTTTTCTTTTCCATAGTAAATCCGCCAACAGTTCAAAGGCATTAGAATATGCAGGCAAACACACAGAATTAGTTTGACAGTGAGAAGGGCCTCTGAGAGCCTTCTCTTGTCCCCCTCCTATATAAATGGTCGTGTGTGTGAGTGAGTGAGTGAGTTGGGAAATGTCTTGTTTTTATACTTTTGTCATTCTTTTTTCCCCACTCACTGTTTGAGCCACATTTTTCTCTCTGCCTCTTCATGAGTCTCCAGGCTAAAGGGGGTGGGCTGGGGAATGTATCACAGGAAATCTTCAGAAATTCATACTGTGGCAGCATTGTCAGCTTTGCCTGAGGTCACAATAGAATGCAGGCATGACCTTTCAACAGCTCCTCAGTTAATAGTGAATTTGCTGTCTCGTTTTAATCTCCCCTTCTAGACTATGGAGAGAATCTGTTTGGAGAAGCAATGGCACGTAGGAATCTTTTATCTTTTAATTGCATCAGACCCTCTGACATTCAGAGCCATCTTCCTACTGCTTCACTGTTTGCCATTTTCACAGGCTGCTTTGGTTGGCTTCTGCTTCCCAGAGTGTAGAAGTACAGCAGTTCAAGAGTGTGATCTAGTGGTTAGAATAGGGAACTGGCAGTGGGGGTACCTAGGTTCTCCAGGCTGTAGTTGACCGTGGGAAGGTATCTTCATATTTCTCTGCTTCAGTTTCCCCAGTGCAAAATCACACTAAGCTACCTCGTAGGGCAGTGTGAAGCTAAAATGTCTGGCAATTATATTATGATCCGTGACTGTAGGTGGAAAGAACCTTCGGATTCTTCCCATACTAGATACTGGTGGGGCAGTGGCAAGACTCTTCCAAAAGAAACTTACTGCCAGGGCAGGGAGCATCTCCTTTCTACATTTGTACAACATCTACCACCATGGGGTCCCAATCTTAACTGGGGTTCTTGGGTGCTACCATAATATAAATGTAATAACCCCAGAGATGCTATAGTAAATCTTATATCTCAAGTCTGGCTCCTCTCTTGTGGTGCTCCCCCCATTCCTGAATGGAAGTAGATTCCTGCCCCACGTCTGCACACCCTGCATCATGTCAATGTTCCTTGGTCAAAGAAGGTTAGATGGACTTTCTTGTCAGAACCTATCAGTGCTGCTGCTCCTTGCTTAGCTGCAGAGGTCACTGCAGAGTGACAAATTTCCTTCCCCCATGCCAGCTGAACATGCTCCCCCTTATGTTTGGTAGGCACACTGTACTCATCAGCGAAGAGAGGGACATAAAGGCCCATAGCGTGCACCTCCTAGGCACTTTTAAAGTCAGAGTTCCCCAGCATTGTCTATCTGCATGTTGTTTATTCTGATTCCTCCTCTGATGAGCATTAGTTGCTGTTAGAATCTGGTGGTAGCCTTACAGTGATCCTATGAGTCTGGAATATGTGTAGAGAGAGCCCAGATTAGAACTTCCACATAGGGGTGCTCATGAACTTTGGAGAGGTTTGGATCTGATCTGAACTTGTTGGCCTCATCCTTGGGGGCCCACACTGGTAATTCACAAGCTATTGGTTGAGGGAACAATGCTAATTAGACACAGAAGCCTGCATCACCTCCCTTGGGAGAGCACTGAAACACCATGGTCATCTCTGTTCTCATTCCCCAGGTCGAACTGATGCCACAGTGAAGAATTTCATGCCCTATTATCAGAGGCAACTTGCAACCACCTTTCTGAGACGGGTCTCAAAGGAGCTGGATCCGCAAGGCAAACCTGCTCTACAGCTGCTGCAGAGCAAAGTAAGTCTCACACCTCCTGTACATGACACACTGCCCCTACTGGGTTCTCCCAGATGAAAAGGCACCAGTGTCCTTTTCATGGCTCCATTCCCCCAGAAACAAACGTTCTCTTAGCAATTGCTGTAATGTCGAAACTACAACTGCTTCTTTCTAGGCTCTAGCAGTCTCATGTAATTATTTGCTAGGGTGTGGATTGCTGACTTAACAATAATGACAGGTTTCAGAGTAGCAGCCGTGTTAGTCTGTATCTGCAAAAAGAACAGGAGTACTTGTGGCACCTTAGAGACTAACAAATGTATTAGAGCATAAGCTTTCATGGACTACAGCCCACTTCTTCGGATGCATATAGAGTGGACTTAACAATAGGGGCTTCTTTGGCTTCTCGTGTCCTGGAAATAGGTCTGTAGGGATATATTTTAAAATGCAGATAGCAGTAGTTGGTGTGTGTGGGGGGGGGGGGGCAGTTTCTGCATGTCAGAGGCCAGTGGTGGCATGGCTCCGTTCACTTTTGAGGGACTGACTAAAGTTTCAGATAATTCAAATTTACCTTCTCTTCCTGCACACCACCCCCTCTTTCTCCTTCTCTCACTGATCCCTGCTGACTCCTGTCGGAGCTGTGAGCTTGGAGAGAGGGCAATGTATGGCTGTAGCTAGTGTTCTCAGAGATTTTTTTTCCCACACACCCCTGAGCTGTTGCCTTCTCCCTGATCTGAAGACAACTTTGCCTTCCTCCCTCATTCTCTCTAGCATCTTGAGGTTCTTTAGGGCTCCAGTGCTATTAATTTCTGACACATAATTGTGTGTGTTGCTGAATGAATCAAGTGTGAGGATACACATCCTGGTGGCCCAAGCCTGGGAATAGGAGGTGGCAATTCCCAAGTTCTAATCTTCACTGCTGCTCTGCTGCCACTAGAAAGGTTTAAAAATTGCCACTCACTGTTACTTGCTCATGCTATCTTTCATTCCATAAAGAAATAAGGTGGGTGAGATTTTTACTAGACCTACTTCTTCTGGTGAAAAAGAGAAGCTTTCAAGCTTACACAGAGCTCTTCTTCAGGTCTGGGAAAGGTACTCAGAGCATCACAGATAAATACAAGGTGGAACAGATTGTTAAGCATAAGGAGTTAACACATGTTGCAAGAGACCATTCATGGTGAAGTGGGCTGTTAACACCTCTGCATGTGTCTCTAATAATCCTGGGATGAACACAGCTATAACACTGCAATTCCATACTACATATAGTTTTATAATTTTATATACGTAGATGGAGCTGATAAACTGTGACCTCTCCTCTGGGTAGACTGAAAGACCTTGTAAGTCCTCTTCAGAGAGCTACTGTTACTGTAATTACAGGGTGTGTTGTTGTAGGTGTTTTATTTGCTTTCAGTGTCCGCTAGATGTCCTCATTCAGTTGTCTCATTATTTATATTGTGGTAGCAGCCACAGGCCCCAGTCAGGGTCCCCTTGTGCTAAGCACTGCATAGACGCAGATGACATGATCTCTGTCCCAAAGAGTTTACAATTGCATCTGCACTTTCACTGGGACTTCTTTCCTGTCCTTTCTTATCCATTCCCAGCTCCAGAAGCCACCTGACGCTCTTCTGCATGAGGGATTCCTGACGCAGTATAATGGGGACACCTGCAAGTGGAAGAAGAGTTATTTCATTTTGCTGGGAAACTGTACCCTGGAGTGGTTTGATAGTAAAGAGGTAAATGTGCTGCTTCAGCTGCTTTTATCCCCACTTTATGGGCTGTAAAATGTATATGGATTAAACATACTGTTACCCCATTTAGATGTTTTTCCTGCGGACACATGTACACCCAGACATCTGAACATGGGTTCTCCTTCTCAAGGGACAGTTTGTCCCACTGTTCTGGAAAGTTATGTTCTTCCCCACCCCCCACTAAAATTCCTCCTTCTGGCTTATAGGGTTACATTCTCCTCCTTCATTTCCTCTCCAAAATGAATGCGTGGTGTTTATTAAACAGCTACTGAATTCCACCTCCAGAGGTGGCTGTATGCTTTCAATGTGTGAAGTTTAGAGAGAGAGATTTGCTGTCAGTCACTCAGACCCTAAATACTAGCAGCAAGGTGTGTGAGAGGAGTTTTGACCTTGAGCCCTCATTAAGATAGTTCTGTCTGGATTTCTTTTCCAGGCCCAGGGGAAAGGATATAAGCCCAGAGGATCCACCACCCTGTCCGGATACTTGCTGGTGACCTCACTGAGCGAATACAACAGGCTGATTGACAGTCTCTGCCAAGGATTAGTAGGTAAGTCTGTGATGTGCCCTGTTTGAGAAATGTGCCGCGACCCAGAAGGGAACAGAGTCTTACTGGTCCCTCACAGCATTATACAGAACAGCAACTTCAAGAACTCTTCAGCAACACCAGCTCTAAATAGAAAGGCTCCATTTCTGAATTCTGGACTTTCTCTTTTTCGTTGTAAGCATGGCAAAGTCTAACATAGAAAGAAGAATATTGATTATACATAGGCAGAAACCCCATTGCTCATGGGGCTGTTGTACTGTTCAAAGCTAGAGACCACAAAATAAACTGAACATACTGATGTCTCTCAAACACAAGGTTTTCAGGACCTCGTGCTGTTTAAACCTGTTTCCTTTTTGCCACGCTGTTCTATCCCTCCTTTTTCTCTCTTTGAAGGAGTACATTTAGTACTGTTGGTGGGTTACAGGGCTTTATTCAGCCAGATGAAGAACCCAGGTTTCATGGTGAAGTGACATGAAATTAGAAGCAGATGCAGAAAGATGTTGCCAATCCCTGGACTCGTTTGAGACAGCTGCTCTGTTCCATTTCTCAGTGCTACTTGCCAGCTCTGAAAAGAAAATGGCAATTTACCCTAAAAGTTCCAACTATTTGTAACAATATGTAAAATGCTGATCTTTTTATTTCATACAATACACATTAAAAATTTCTAATGAAGCAGGAATCTTTCCTGTCTGCTGAAGAAAGGAAGTGAGACTTCAATAATCACTTTCAGAACAGAACAGATTTTAACGGCAGAATAGAAAAAATCCTTAGTGTATAATTTTGGCACAATATTTTCTAGTAAATACTAACTAGAAAAATGAACATGCCTTAAAGTGACTGTGCAAGTCTCCAGCCTGAGTCAGTGCATTCAAATTTCTCAAATTATGGGCCGAATCTTAGCAGGTACTGATCACATGTAGTTCCCTTTGACGTCTTAGAAGTTGCTGGTGCTCAGGTGTCTGTCAGCAGTAAAATGGCAACTGTGAGTGAGAGACATTAGGATCATTAAGAGCTGTGGAGACATTACACAGTATTTCTAGAAACAGTCAATTCTAACTCATTGTTGCAAGCATGTTCTGTACTTTTCTTTTCAAGTTGACTACACCCACCGAGACCAAGACCCCTTAAATGGGCCTCCAGAAGAGTTTCTGCTGTTCCTTTATCATCCGTTCCGAAAGTCCTTCTGTTTTTGCACAAACTCTGCAAAATCCCAGCACACCTGGAAATCTGTCCTTCGAGATGGGATCCGATTTTGCAGCACAGGTAACACCTGGAAGTGCCTGCATTACTAGACCTGAGGCAACATCTGCAAATGGGGCTGACAGCAGGAGTTCGCTACTGACATGAGGATCCTTTCCTAAAATTGTATGGAGTCCATTCAGTGAGGCATCACCTGTGAATTGAGGGCCCAGTGAAATCCCGAGGACCACTGTAGACTCTTGGGTTTCTGAATCAGATACGCATGTGATACTGATGAAAGTCCAAGGAGTGTGAAAATTTCCTACATTTTTCATTCTTCCCTGGATTGAATTTATGATTTTTAATTTGAGCAAGTTCAGGCAGTTAGGCTTTCATTTCTTTAAAGGGAGAGGCTGGTGCACTCAGATCCACAGAAATTTCCAGAGGTTCTTCCCCCTTCTTTGTTGTTAGTGTAATGTTAGTCTCTATCACAGGTTTTATATAGTACTTATTGCCATAGCATTTAAGTAAGCACTGCTTGTAATCAGCAATCTTAGTTACATGTAGCCAGATTTGAGTGTGCTAAGAGTGGATTGGACTTTTCTGATTAACCTCAGCTAAATGTTGCTGGGACTAACTGGTATTTTGGATTCAGTTTTACAGAGACAGGACTCCTTTGAAGTAGAGGCTTTCCTGGAAGCTGTGCGATTTTACAGGCAAGAGAAAGGTAGTTACGGAGCAGGGGATCTCCTCCTGGGAACAGAGCCTGAGGTTTGTAAAGTGCTGAGCATTCCAAAGCTGGAGTATTTAATGCATGCTCTGTGCTGGTAACTTGGTGAAGATGGTCTTTTTCTTTGGGTTTAGATTCTCAGTAATGTGCTGATGGAGGATTTGCTTCCAGTGCTGCAGTCTCAGGTCCCCCCAAATCTCAAAGGGTCAGAAAGCAGGAAGAAACAGACCTGGTGCCAAGTAAGTCCACAGAGCAGTGCTTACATCTGAAACCCAAACAGTGATGTTTCAGGAACTAACGAGTGACACTCAGCTAACTTTTTAGACTCTGGTTGCGGAGAGCACATTAGGAGTTTGTACTTTGTGTTTATTTGTCTGCCGCAAAGAACAACTCCATTAGCTACTGCTCTCAAAATCCAACCTACAGCCTCTGCCTTTCATGTTTCCTGTGAAACTGCTGCCTTTGATGTACTGTGTTGTGCAAAATTTAAATGGGGTATTTGTGGGGAGTGAAGAGCGTCCTGCTATCTATAGCTACATGTAGCTACCAAGTAAATGATGCCCCAGGAGTGATTGGACTGGCCTTTGAGTTGGGTCAGATGGCTCTGCATGAGTCAATTAGAGCCCCATGTTTACAGATGTAATATAGGTAGAAGACAGTGCGCTAATCCGCTACAAGCAGAGTAACCTGACAAGGACTCTGCACCCAGCAGCACCACCAGAAACTTCTCCTGATCTCTGCACATGGCCTGTATGATGCCTCTTACTTTTTCCCTGTTTTCTCCTCCCCTTTTGCTGATCTGGTCCCTGCTGTGGGTGGTCAGTTCCTAGAGGAGGTTTATACATTGGTCCTCAGCCAGGTCTCCAGCGAATTTCTGGATTTTCAGAGGGAGAATGATAAAATCCACATTCAATTGGAAAAGAAGATTCGCCCTGATCTGGATCAGATGCTGATTTTAAAGGATCAGATATCTATAAAACTCCAAGGTGAGAGGAAAGGGGGTGAAGGGATGGGGTGTTTGGTTCTCTTCTGTTAATCCACAGGAATTACTTTGCTTTAGAATTCTAACTCTCTCAATTGTATTTGAAATTCTAAGTAGCGTGTGCAGCATTATCTGCCACTGGAAAGGTTGGATTGGGAATGAGTTCATTATGTCTTACCGTTTTAGACAATGCTATGTGAATCTTGATTACTGTATTTATGATTAGATGCTATTGTGATGGATACCCTAAATTCATAGAAACTGCGGGAATGGGTACACCAGAAATAAAGGATAGGTGGATGGATGAGTATTTCACATTCCAAGACCCTGCAGTCTTCTTCTTGAGCCTAATTAATCCAGGGCAACCTGAGTTCCGCTGTGACTCTGTCAGGCTAATTGAAGGGTTTCTATCTTGGCAGCGGTGATCCAGAACCCAGTGGAATCCTGCTGTCGCCAAGGAGTAGAGCCTGACCTGGACTGTGTGATGGAGGAGCTCATACGCCCCATCAGTTTAGGATTTGACGTGGTGCGTTCGCTCTTCACAGACAGAATTGATGAGATGATCAGACATGTGCAGAGTTTGCCTAGCACCATCTTCCAGGAAGAGGTAAGATATACACCTCTACCTCGATATAACGTTGGCCTCGGGAGCCAAAAAATCTTACCCCGTTATATGTGAAACCGTGTTATATTGAACTTGCTTTGATCCACCGGAGTGCGCAGCCCTGCCCCCCCGGAGCACTGCTTTATCGTGTTATGTCGAGGTAGTGGTGTAGATGATATGACAGAGGGACCATTTTGTCTTATTCCCCTGGAGACCACATTACACGTCCACTTTCAGTATTGTGGATGGCCACTTAATTCCATCTATCCCATAGACCCCAGAACACCAGTGATCCACCAGCTCCAGGATCCTGCCTCCAACAGTAACCAATGTAGAATACTTGTAATCTCATCACAGTGATGTATCTAAATTGTGCAGAACTGTACAATGGGAGGAAAAGTTTCCCTGGCCCCCAGCTAGAGAGGAGATTATGCCCTGAATTTTGCAGATGGTGAGCTCTTGTAACTTTCACCTAGCTGCTGTTGTAACGGCACAGTGCAGTTCATTCAGGTCAGTTCCACATGCTGTTTTGAATCTGACTACACCACAGAGGCAGCTTGATAAAGAGAGGCAACTTTGTTAGACAAGAATATGGCATCTGAACTTGTCTGAGTCTGCTCGGGTATTCCACTGCCAGTTCATGGATCACCCATAAACAGGTTTTGTGGGACAAACATGGCTCCAGAGACAAGTAGTCAATGTCCTTCTGCAAAGAGATGCCTTCTTTTCAGTTTTACATTGCTTGTGCATGAATAATGGCTTTATCTCAGATCCTTTCCCATATAATATTAATTCTTAGCATTTACGTAGGCTTTCACTGCCTCTAGGCACTGTACAGACCTTAACTAGCTGACTACTGGTCTGATGCAGGTTCTCACACTTGGGGAAATGCCCTGGAAACCTGGATTCATGGAGCCATGTTACGAGAAGGCTAATCTCTACAAAGACAGTCTGCAAGGACTGAAGGAGAAATTTGGCTTTCATGGTGTGGCAAGTTTAGTCCTCCGAGCCCAAAACCTCATGCAGCAGGTAAGTGGTGATACTTTGAGAGAACAGACTGGGGTGAGCCAGCCTCTTAGTGGAGGTGAAGGGGAGGGGTAGTGCATTCGTTCCCTGTGTGTTCAGCTCTGAGCTGATCTATTTTTACCTTTATTTTGTGTGGGGTCTGCTTTTTCCCTTGGGCATCAGCAGGGTATGAAGGGATTATTTAACCAATCTTAGAGAGAAAGCAGGCAGCATTATCCAGAGGGTGGCTGCTGAAGATGTGGAACTGAGTCCTGACTATGGTCTCTGAATGTGCTGGCTCCCCTACTCATCTGATGATTTTTTCTTTTGTAGCTAATGCAGAATTCGGTCCATACATTCCACCAGCTTTCAGAGCAACATCTGAGCTTGGCAACTAACCACAGCCAAATCACACAGACTCTGGAAAAGATCAAAACTCGTGTGCTGAAGGTAAGATGTGTGATGTTCTTACCTTCTGTTTGTGTAAAGTCCTATTTCGTTGGATCATATTCTCTCTGCACTTGTTGGCTTTTCTGCTCTCTGTGCTGCCTTGGACACTGTGTTCCTCACATGTCCCAGTCCTTGAGCTGCTCTAGGTGGATAGATGCAGAAGTTGTTGTGGGGAAGTTTCCTGACTGTTGCGCTGATTCCTTTTTCAATTTGGTTGTGGTTGGTTTTCAGAAATTTGACTATGACAGCAGTTCCACCAGGAAGCAGTTTGCACAAGAGTGGCTGGTTCAGATCTTTCTTCCCTTTCTGCTGAAGAATCTGGAGCCTAGATGTAAACTGGTGAGGCCTGATTCTGAATGAAGGTGAAGGGACCCAAACCCCATAAATGAACTGATGGCACTCATACAAGCTGATTTTATCTTATCAAACTATTCCATTTTATTCTTCAGAAAAGGTTTGCTAACCCAGTAAACTTCAGTGGGCTGATAGGAGAATCCCCTTCCCCTCAGTGTCTTTCATAGAATTTAAGACCAGAAGGGATCATTAGATCGTTTAGTCTGATCTTTTGTTATAGCTTTCCAGAGTGGCAGGGCTGGACTGTGACTCCAAAGACAGGAGAGGACTTTAGCAATATTACAGGTTCTTCAGTGCCACCAAAATGCAGGCCACTCTCACCAGACAGCCAATAAACTCCTTCCAGAGGACCATGAATCTACTTCTAGTTCACATAATGACTCTTACTGCCATGTAAATGTTTCCCCAAAATTTCCCCTTCCATTTTATCATTTTTCTGCACTGCTCACCACCCTAACTCAGTACCTTGTACCAGGACAATGGTTAAGATTGACTCCCTTTGAAGGTAGTCCTGGTGCATGTCAGTGGGCTATTGGTGGTAGAGGGCACTATATCCTGAAGAGATTTAAACTTTGTCTCTAGTGATCAGGAGTCTGGGAAGCTTGATCCGAAACTTGGTTAACTTTCCCCCAGACTTCTGGGGAGTTTGAACTAATTCCAGTGAACACTTTCCATTCTGGCTGTTTAACCATGAGGCTCCACTTTCCTTCTGAACCTGTAAACACACACACAATGTTGTGCAAGACCAACATTAAAGGTTGAACAGGCAGTTCAGGTGCCAGAAGCTACAGGCTGCCATTGGAATTTCAGGTGACTGTTTATTCTGAGGTGAGGACAGAACACCATATTTTGGCTCACTTCAAGTGCTCTGTAATCCAAGGCTGGCCCTGCCTATCTGTGTGTGAGGTGCATCTGTAACTGACGCTGGCTAATTTCCCTCTCTTCTACCTCCTTTGGAAGGAGCTGCCCAAGTATGAAAATTACGTGTTTGCTGACTTCAGTGGCATCATCAATGTTGAAAATATTTATGAAGAAATGGTTCTGGCTGTTTTGCAGCAGGCAGTCACCAAAGGTGAGTAGAAACTGTGTTCCATCCTAAAACAGGCCAAAGTCAGCACTGTTAGGTCCTTATCCTCTGCTAAAGAGAGGACAGATTATCCTGACCAAAAATGTTTACAGTTGCCAGGCCTGTAACTTCCCCTCTGTTGACTGCTGTTGGGGTTTTTTATTAAAGCTTTTTGTGATGTTTTGGGGTTCAGTCCAGACCAATAATGGGTTGTCACCACCTGCCTTGGAAATTTGGGTGCCTTAAATGCTGGGTTGCTGTGTCTCACAGCTCTGACGCCAACAGCCAGCCTTACAAGCATGTAGGCCACACCCTGCTTGCACCAGACATTTAGTGTTTGCAGAGTGACCCCAACACCCTGCCCCCCATTCACAATTTTCTGCAAACTGTATCCCTGCAATGTCCAGCCCCCTCATGAAACACTCAAGACTCTTTTAAAAAGACAGAAACAACAGCTGGTTATCTTGACTTGAGTTAACAATCACTTCAGTTCAGCCGAAGCACTGGGTTGGGCTGGTAAAGAGTAAATAAGTTTATTCAATCAAAAAGAGAGAGGTTTTAAGAGTGTTCAAGTATCAGGGATAAAGACAGAAAACAGTTGCAAACAAACACAAGTAAAACTACACTTTCTAATGGCGAAGACCTATCTTAATAAGCTACGGTCTTTGTTCAAGGTAATTTCCTCACCAGTCTTCCTTTTCCTGCAACAGCTGACTAGTTCTTAGTCATGATCCCCACAGTCTCCAAGGTGCTGGTTTTCCTTGTCTTCTCAGGTGAAGAATAACTTTGGAGCTCTTTTCACCTCTCTGTGTAGTCCAGTAAACCTTTGAAAAGTCTCTCTCAAAGTTCATTGACCCTGCTTCATGAGGCAGAAAGTCTTCCTGGGGGTGTCGTCTTCAGACCCTGTTGAAATTAAGTGATCATTTCCCCCCTAAAAAGAACAGGAGTACTTGTGGCACCTTAGAGACTAACAAATTTATTAGAGCATAAGCTTTCGTGGACTACAGCCCACTTCTTCGGATGCATATAGAGTGGAATAAATATTGAGGAGATATATATATACACACATACAGAGAGCATAAACAGGTGGGAGTTGTCTTACCAACTCTGAGAGGCCAATTAATTAAGAGGAAAAAAAACTTTTGAAGTGATAATCAAGATAGCCCAGTACAGACAGTTTGATAAGAAGTGTGAGAATACTTACAAGGGGAGATAGATTCAAAGTTTGTAATGGCTCAGCCATTCCCAGTCCTTATTCAATCCTGAGTTGATTGTGTCTAGTTTGCATATCAATTCCAGCTCAGCAGTCTCTCGTTGGAGTCTGTTTTTGAAGTTTTTCTGTTGTAAGATAGCCACCCGCAGGTCTGACATTGAATGACCGGACAGGTTAAAGTGTTCTCCCACTGGTTTTTGAGTATTATGATTCCCCCCTACTTGCTCTTCTGATGGTTTTGTTTGCCTGGCATGCAAATGTGCTTTTCATTGATCACACTTTGCTCAATTTACATGGGAGATGCATTCAAACAAGTGGAACCGCATTCCTCTGTCTGGGGGAAAAACTGTTTTTCATCTCCCCCTGACATGCCTGATTTAAACACATTTTAGTCATAATTCCAGCACAGCTGAATAATCTTTTGTGGGTTGACCTTACAAACATCATTTAAGAATATTAGTGATCAGAGTGTTATTGGTTTTCCAATGACACATAACATGACACCTTTTAGATACATATTATAACAATAAAGAGTTGGAGTAAACCTGAGCTGGTGAGGCCAGCTGAAACTCACTGCTAGATAACCAGGGAGCCAGTTGCCTTCTGGCATGGGAATGCTCGTATGGTCTCACACATCTATAGGCATCTTTATGCTTTTCTGTTCAAACGACTTTCCATATGTTGTTTGTGGTAAATTCCAGTATTCCTATGTTGAAATATCTTACTTCTGCCAGACTCCGCCTTCTCTTTCTCTTCCCGCTCTGATTGTAGCCCAAACATTTCCCACTGGCTAGTGTGGTGGAAATAAAATCCCATTTTACAGTCGTGATGTCATTGCAGGACTGCATGTTGTTAGTTGCTTTTCAAGTGTTAAAAACAAAAGAGCTTTTATGCTCAGGATAAATGGCTAATGTGGTCATTTTAAAGCCAGGCATCCTGTCCATCTGCTTGCATTGGCTCCTCTGATCAAACCAGCCCCAAAGGCCATTTTTAACTCTTCAAATATGTTTTTGGTTGGGGATAAGCCAGATGGAGCATGTGACAGAGCTTTCAAAGCCTCCAGGGCAGTCACAGGGACTTGCTCCTGGCTACCACACTAGAGCTGGGGATAACCTGGCTTCCCCTGTGGAAAGAAAAATGTCAAGAAGGGCTCATAAGAACTATGACACAGGACAGATAGAATATTAGTGTATGGGTGTGTGCTGCACAGGGAGCGTGACTATATAGACACATGCAGTAGGGAGGGAGCAGGGATAGATAGCAAAGCAAGATTTGGTATTTTTCTCTCACTTTCTGTTGTTCTTTGTTTCAGCCTTGAAAGAGGCTTCAAGTCAAAACAGACATAATCTTTACAGTGACAGCTTCTCCTGTGTTCTGGATAGCGTGGACAACTTGCTGCAGCAGGACAGAGTCCAGGACCACTCTGAAATAAGGACAGGAGCCTTGGGTGGTAATGCCACATCAGACACCGTGAACCTCATCTCCTGTCAAGTCAGTGAGACCACTTCAGACAAGAAAGCATGGAAATATGAAGGAAGCTCAGCTGGGGCTGCAAATCCTCCCACAGACAAAGGGCAGATCTGCCCAGTAACTTCCCATTGCCATAAAGAAGCAGAAAAATCTTTGAGGGTGTTGCCTGATGGTAGGAATTGGAGACACAAGAAGGCCTTGGAACCAGACATGCGAAGCAGCTGCATTACTGAATCTGCAGGACATGTTGCAGAGAAGACTGTAGTTGTGTCTGAGGCTGAAATCAATATGTGCACAGGAGACCCAAATAAAAACAAATGTAATGACAAATCATGGAACCCTTTTGCAAGGAGCAAAGATCTACAAGAGCCACAGAACATCATAAATGAACATTCTGTAGACAAAGCTGCTGTAGAGAAGATAGAAGAGGAATGGGGGAGGGCGGTGTTTGAGCAAGGAGGTCAAGGGCAGGATGGAGAATTAGAGTTAAATCCAGCTTGGATTAAAGGATCAGGACAGTGTGGTAAGAATAACCAAAAATACAGAGAGTTATTGCAGGATCAAGAAGGTCCCTGCGAGGAATCTTGTAACTACACTTTTTTTGCAAGTACAAACATGTCCAAGAACCAGAGTCCAACCCCAGACAGTACAAATTCTGACAACTCTCAGGCTAACTGTTGGCCTAATACCAATTCATTCCAGGTTATGGATTTGGACAGAGATACATATAGGGACAACGGAGGTTTAACAGAGGGAAAATTACAAAGATCAGCAACAAATCATGTGGCATCAATTGAGTGGGATGGAGACAAGTTAGGAGAAAATCGGAGTAGTTGGGAAATGCAAACAGTATCAGTGTGTGAAGGCAAATGCAGGGTGGAGGAAGCTTGCAATGGGCAAATGATCTCTCACTGTCCATTTTCTGTGAAAGAAATGAGGGATGCCACTTGGACACACCGACTTCAGGAACATGGTGATGAAATGATCACAGAATTACATGTCCAAAAGTTGGTTCCTGCGGAGGATCTGGAAAGAAAGATCTGTCAGCTGGAGCTAGGGCACAATGTTCATGAGGAATTCAAGGGGCATAGGCATGCAGGTGGACTGGCTGAAGGTAAGTCTGCTCCCTTTTTACTCACTGGAAGCCTGAGATACGAACATGAGCATGAGGGTCCTGTCCCTGGGCACCAAGAAGAATCTAATCAAGTAACCTGCCAGACATTGCAGTCCCAACAGGAAATGAACAAGGAGGAGATGACAGAGGCAGACTTTAATGAGATAGACAAGACTGTTTTTCTAGAGTGTCTATCCATAGCTATCGAAATGGAAATCTTCCAAACAGATCTGCTGGAAATGGATCTCGAAGACAACAGAGATCAGGGAAGTGGTTGTCAACAAACTGAACCTCTGAAATAGAAGTACAAGGAGCAAGATCCAACTGACATTGACCATCATGGAGCAGAGAGACGACAAAGCTTAATACACACCTTCAACTTTCCTGATACAATGATGAATGCTTCATATCCCTATATTAGCAAATAATGGAGAGTGTCAAGGCAACTGAGGCTATAAAGGGGCTGCCAGTTGCATGGCAGTTGCAGGTTATCACAGGCGGTTCAGCAGCACTGACCAAGACTTAGTGGGAGATGCAGAGATTTTCAGTCTCAAGGCCTTATGAATGTGAACTGAAAGAACTGGAATTGGTCTGGCTTCTCAGAGCAGAAAACTGAGCAAAAGCTGAGGGATTGGAAAGGAATGAACTGCTCCTTTGTGAACATTTATGTAAGACATGTAATATTTATGCATATCATATAGTGTATCTTAATACCCCCATGCTCTTAATTCTCACCTTTCTGCCCTTCGTCCCGGTGTGGCTTTTCATTCTATTAGTAAGTGATAATACTGAAGGTGTTTGTAAGGGGTCTTCAAGTCAGGGTGTGTACACAATACAGTATTCTGTGGTTATCTCATGGTATTGATGTCCTGGAACAGTGTTTCAGAGAGAAAGAAAAGAAATTCTGCAGCTATGAAGACATCACTAATAAAACCTTCCCAGTTTCTTCAAACAGCATACACTGATACAGTTTCTGTCCTGTTACTCTCTCAGACAGTGCAAAGAGAGTGAAGCCTAGACCCATTCTGCTAACTTGGGGCTTCCTGCGAGTACAGAGCTGACACAGTCAGATCCTGTCACCCTCCTTGGAGCCCCCAGTGCAGTAGGGAGGATGGAGGTTATGAGGAATGGAAGAGGAGTAGCTGGAGTGTGCTTCGGTTACAGCCATGCTCAGGTGGAGAAGTGGGGCCCCACATTATGCATTGCCAAGCATAAACTCAAAACAAAAAATCTGCTCCACTGTATCTAGCTTCTTTATACTTGTTTCTTCCAAGGCAGTTATAGTAGGGGAAGACAGTGAAGTGGTGTCATCACTGATATTTTGGGCCCAACCCCGCTGCTGTTGAAATTAACAACTCATGGAGTTCAATGAGCAGGATTGGGCCCATTGTGTAATAAGGCTCAAGGAGACTTTCTTACAGTGGCACAAGGATACCTATTTAATCCATTTATTATGTGTTTGCTAAGCTGGAGTGACCCTCAGAACCTGAAGTTCATTGGAATGGTTGCGTAACAGAGGTAATATCTGTTTTATGTGTAAAACTTCACCCCAAAATAGAAGCTACTAATTTAAAACTTCAGATATGTAAAAACCTTTTAGTGAATTTTTAATAATGTTCATGCCTCATGCTGACCTGTAATTTGCTAAGAGAAGGGAACTCTATCTAGTGTTGTCTTTTTCTAATCCCCACCATGCTGTCATACTTTTAAAGTTTTTATTACAATATATGGCTTATTATTTAATCCATAAAAGCCTATGTATCTTATACCAACAGGTGTTTACAGTTAAGTACTAATATCATTAGATAGTGATGTAAAATATGTAATCTGGTGTAGTTATTTGAATAAACCTATTAACATTCAAAGTGTGGTGTTTACAAAACTGTCACTTCATAATTTTGTGGTTTTCAAAAAGAGAACAAATGTATTCATGTTTCTGTATTTCATAAACACAATTTCTTGTGCATCCACCCCCACTGAGATGATTCTTAACAGGGCCGGCTCCAGGGTTTTGGCTGCCCCAAGCAGCCAAAACAAAACAAAACAAGCCGCGATCGTGATCTGCGGCGGCAATTCGGCGGGAGGTCCTTCTCTCCGAGCGGCAGTGAGGGACTGTCCGCCGAATTGCCACCGAATACCTGGACGTGCTGCCCCTCTCCGGAGCGGCCGCCCCAAGCACCTGCTTGAGAAGCTGGTGCCTGGAGCCGGCCCTGCTCTTAACTGCTAATCAAATGATACTAAAGATTTTCCATGTACTGAAGCTGCAATGATTGATAAGAATCAAACCTATCACAGGATTTTAGGTTGGAATTACTTTACTAACCGCATTCAGTTCACATCCTGCACTTTGAAATTTGGTCTTATTGAAACCATTTTAAGACAGTGCTAACCTAGTTATTCATTCTCTTCAGTACAGGTTTTGTACAATTCCACAAGGTCCATTTGTAGGAAACTGAAATTTATGCCTTACTTCTTGTTCAAAACACCTGTTTTCCAGTTTGAATTGGTTGCACTAGTGAGTGATGGTGGTTGGTTTTGGATGATATTGCATTTGTGCTGTATATTTTTAAAGAGAAAATGTTACATTAGCCACTGTTGTCAGCTGATACTGACCTTGACCACATGATGATTTTACTTCTTGCAACCCTCTCTCCTGCCACAAGATGGGGGCCAGGAAATAAAGACCACTCTTTAACCAGCAGCCTATGTCTGTCATGTTTCCTGTCTGGCATTAAATATGAGGGAAGATGGTATAGAGTTATTCATGGTATTGATTAAGCTTCATAGTATGAGCACATTTGGTAGTGGATTAAGTGATGTGATTAACATCTGTCACGTTTGTGTTCTCTCCCTCTCCCCCCGGGGGGAAAAGTGTGTGCAGTGGAATTTTGTTTTGGAATTTTTTTAATATATATGCACTGTTGAAATAATTGAGCCTACAAATTTAGCCAAGGTGTGAACTCAACTGTAAAAAGTATGTAGAAGTTCATAACATGTTTCAATAACCTATAAGAAGTGGTGATGGGAAAAGTACAGAAGGCAGACAGACACTAAATTAGTGCAAACATACTAGGCCAACTCAATATGATTCAAGGACTGTGTTGAACTGAACACTTGTTAAAAACAGGAAAAGTAGAGCTGGAAGTTAATGAGCCAATTGGTATGTTGGATATTAGGCCTATTGGTGGACAAAATAATGAAGGGATGGTCTATACCCCCATCACTCTCTTTTTGGATCCTTAAAAGAAAGATTGTGGGGCGAAAGTATTAAAGAACAGAGGCTTCTGGAATGAGCTTCACCATTGTGGCTGCTATCCCCACTGTTTCCTGGGACCCTGGGCCTTTGTCACCCTGATCCTAGAGTGGGGGACCCAGATCATCACTTCTATAAGCTCCACATGTGAATCCCAAAACCATCTTGGATAACAGTTACCATCATCTTTGGTATCAGCAAAGAGACTGTCAAACACGGGGGCTTTTCCTTCTAAGATTGGACTTTAACAGTAGCAGCCAAGACATCTCCAACCCATTTCAACTACTTCTCTTTTCCTCAGACAGTCGGTTATTACCGTCTTTGGTTACATCCAAGATACTGTCAAGCAACAGGGGCTTTTTCCTTCTGAACACTAGATACAGCTACAGAAAAAAGGAATATTGTTAAACTAAAGTCTCCCTTAACACTACATTTCAAATGCTTTTAACTGTTTTTTCTTTTCTGTAGCTTTAATAAAAGGTTAACATGATTTTAATGGTGTTTTTGCCCTAGTATAAGTAGGGTGATGTCTGTATTCCAAGCTTTGGACCTATTTAAGCATGTTTAATGTTGTACACTGTCTGGGTTATGTTAACACCTCTGATGCATTTATCCCATCTAAATTAAACAAAGCACCAGCTGGGTGGCTGTATTATCTCAGAGAAGGCAAGGTCAAAGAAATGGTCCTTGCCATTGGAGAAGGTAGGGAGGTTTGTGATAGTCCTTGTTTGTGGAGGAATTAATTCTACGCTCTTGGCTGGGACTTCCAGAAATTTGTCTTCTACACAGATAAGCTTTATTCTCACTGTATACCTCTGGGGGAATTCTGTGACAAAAAAAATTAAATTCTGCACGCTATTTTAAAATTCCACATTTTTGTCAAAATAACAATATAATCATGCACTTCCAATTATTAATTTCAAAATACCTGTCCGCAAGTATGTCTGTAACAATATTAGAACAAAAAGGGATTCAGGAAATGTTTTTTGGCACATAGATTCCTTACTAGGCATAAGAATGGCCATACTGGGTCAGACCAAAAGTCCATCTATTTCAGTAGCCTGTCTTCTGACAGCCGATGCCAGATGCTTCAGAGGGAATGAACAAAACAGGTAATCCTCAAGTGAGCCATTCCTAGCTTCTGGTAAACAGAGGTAGGGACACCATCCCTGCCATGCAGGCTAATGGCCATTGATGGACCTATCCTCCATGAATTTATCTAGTTCTTTTTTGAACCCTTTTATAGTCTTGGCCTTTACAACATCCTCTGGCAAAGAGTTCCACAGGTTGTGCATTGTTTGAAGAAATACTTCCTTTTGTTTTAAACCTGCTGCCTATTAATTTCATTTGGTGACCACCTAGCTCTTGTGTTATGAGGAGTAAGTAATGCTTACTTATTTACTTTCTCCACACCAGTCATGAGTTTATAGACCTATCATATCCCCCCTTTCCTTTCCAAGCTGAAAAGTCCTTATTAACCACTCCTCCTATGGAAGCTGTTCCATACCCCTAATAATTTTTTTGCCCTTTTCTGAACCTTTTCCAATTCCAATATATCCTTTTTGAGGGGGTGACCACATCTACATGCAATATTCAAGATGTGGGTGTACTATGGATTTAAACAGGCAATATATTTTGTCTTATCTATTCCTTTCCTAATGAGTCCCAACATTGTTAGCTTTTTTGACTGCATATTTATACATAACTGAGTGATAGTTAATTTAACCTACACTACAGATACTAAGTATCAGAGGGGTAGCCGTGTTAGTCTGAATCTGTAAAAAGCAATAGAGGGTCCTGTGGCACCT
>NC_048313.1:22426232-22448864 GCF_013100865.1 Trachemys scripta elegans | reverse complement strand
TCCCTCTCCCCGCTCCCCGGTATCCCCGCCCAGCCCCCCCTCGCAGCATCTGCCCCGGGACACGCCCATGCCCCCTGGCATCTCTGCCCAGCCCCCCCCCTCGTGGCATCTGCCACCTGGGCATCATAAATAAATATAATAGGATATCTCCATTAATTTATTTATCCCCTAGAACTGGAAGGGACCTTGAAAGGTCATTGAGTTCAGCCCTCTGCCTTCACTATCAGGACCAAGTACTGATTTTTTGCCCCAACTCCCTAAGTGGCCCCCTCAAGGATTGAACTCCCAACCGTAGGTTTAGCAGGCCAATGCTCAAACCACTGAACTATCCCTCCCCCCTCGCTCTCCAGCCTCCCCGTCCCCCCCCCCCCCCTGGCATCTGCCCCCGGGCATCCCCGCCTAGTACCCCGGACATCATCCCTGCCTATCCCCCCCTGCCCCTAGGCATTCCTGCCCAGCCCCTGCAGGACCCCCATCTCTGGGAAGTGCCCACACACACTAGCAGGACACACCCACCGACGGCAGGACTTTCTCCCTTACCCCTGCCACCCAGGTCCCTAGGATCTCCTTGGCTTCTCTCCACACATACTTGTTCCCTTCCCTGGCAGGAGCTGATGGGGCTTGGGACCCGCCTGGGATGTCCTCCCCCTGCTGCTCTGGGGGCTGGTGAGATTCAGGCAACTCCCTTTCCCTGCTCCCCGCAGCCCCACGCTGGTGGCCTGGGGCCTTTCCTGAGCTCAGACAGGATTCTAGTGAGACCCCGGGCCAATCTGGGTATCATTGGATAGGAGGGCCCTGTTACCTTTTCTAGATTGCTGATTAGCACTTTAAAGCCACCTTGGCCCCAGAGAAACGCTTGCCAACCTGCCCCAAGTGTCTGGGCATTAACAGCTTCATGTGCATGTAGCCGCACTCAGTGCGACTAGAGACACGGAGCAGAACATGGCTGTTACATGGACGAGCTGGGCAGGTAGTGTTGTCAACAGAGAAGGTATCTTCCCCAAGGGATTTAGTACCTACTCTGAAATTCCCACAGGAGCTTACGTTACAGCAGGAGGAAAGAAAGGCACTACTGCAAACTCTCTACCACTTTGAGTTAAGTATAGAGTGAGGAAGAGAACTTTTCCTGCCACCTCATGGTGGCTGAAGGAGCGGTCCCAGGGCTCAGTGAGCCCCTTTTCCCTGGCAGATGAATTGTATGCTTGGAAAGAGGAGAGTGAAGGTACGCCCACCCCCATTAGCTAACAGGGTTAAAGACAGCTGTGCATCTCATGTTAGGGATCCATTCTCAACAAGACTGGGTTAGAGTAGGGTGTCTGGGATGCTGATTGCCTGGTTTTCTTACATTAGGGCAATACCTTGCACTAGAGAGGGTGAGAGAGGACAAGAGGCTCCTGGTTCAATAGGGTATGAGGAGGAGCAGGGTTAGAATGGAGAGCCCAGAATTCTGGGAACATGGGGGTCTCTTGTGGGCTGAGTGGAACCTAGAGGGGAAATGGGCAGCTTTGCAGATGAGAAACTATATGAGATGGTGGGATTTACCTCAGACTCTCCTGTAGGGTGTGAGGGGAGGCAGCATGGACCAAGAGAGTAGGGCTCCGTGTCTGTCATGGGAGGTCTTGGAAGTCACAGATTCAGCGACTTCTGCAGTGGCCAGTGTGGCTGATCTCAGGGCTGCTCATGCAGCTGGCCCTGGAGCCAGCTGTTCAGGCAGCCCTGGGTCAGCCACACCGGCTGCTACTAGAGTAGTTCTGCAGCCAGGCGCTTGGGCAGTCTCGCAGCTAGCGGCACTGGCCGCTGCTCTGGTGACCCTGGGCAGCTGGCCCCAGGGACCACCTGAGCAGCTGCCAATGAGGCTGGTCCTGGGGCTCCCTCATCCCTGGCAGTGACCGGAGCGGCAGTGGGCCTCCTGGAACTTCCTGCTCTGCCCCCGCCCCTTGTCCCCGCGGGCAGAGCAATGCCCCATGGGGCTTCCCCCCTCCGATGATGGCGGGTCCCTGGCTTTGCCCCCGCAACGCCCCCTGCCCCAAGATTTAATCATGAGAATTTTTAGTAAAAGTTATGGACAGGTCATGGGGCTGTGATTTTTATTTTTGTTTTTTGCCTGTGACCTGTCTGTTTTTACTAAAGATACTCATGATTAAATCATATCCTTAACCAAGAGCATTGCTCCAGCTTCCCCTGCAGGGCATGGGGGAAAGCACCAGGAGGGTTCATGTCCCTACTTAGCAGTGTGTCACTGTTGGGTGTTTTTCAGGGTGGCAACTGATCACAACACTGACAACACAACGGCCGTGCTACGAGAATGGCTGATAAATGTGCAGACCTTGTATCACTATGTGGAGTGGAGGCCGATGGAGGAGCCCAGGTGAGACCCTGCTTCAGAGACTGTTACCAGCACCTGGCTAAACTTGCCTGCCAATGAATCTGCATTCAGTGGGAAGAGAGACAGCTGCTCAGGTTTATTGATTTCCTTAGTAAAAGGGTAAATTAAAAGGTTGAATACTTGGTTAAAGGTTAACTTCTGTCACGGGGTAGGCATTGGAAAGGACCTAACTGAGCCCTGTGAAAGACTGCCCCAGGTCCAGGGAGCAGATAGGGTTTGATGATAATCCTTGTTTCTCTGGGGCATGTGATTTTGTTAAGTTTCATCTTAGCCCCACTGAACTCTCAAAGTGAGGATGTGTAAATGACTGAACCCTCTTTCCCCCCCAGCAAGTGCCCTGGCTCCCTTCTAACCACTGGCTTCCTTCCCACCAATGACCTCACAGACATGCACTCAGATAGTGAGACGGGGTGCCAGGGATGGGAGGATGGTTGATGCAGCGTTTGCTCCAGATAGGAAAGTCAAGCTGCCCCATCTTGCAACTGTCAGAAGCCCACCCTGGTCATACAGCCTTGCAGACCTGCCTGCAAATTACTGAACAGAGCCGGTCTCCAAGTGCCATCGAGACTCCCATGTAAATTCTTCAATATTCTCATTTTTTGAATATGTAAGAAACAAAAATTTGTTTTCCCTTTTCAAAATCTGCAGACACCAAGGAGACAGCATTAAATTCTGCCTTATTTGGTCTTGCTTGTTTTAGAGGATTCAGGATGCTTGTCACTTGGGAGTAGTGCACTGGAGAGCAGGTCAGGGCTCTGATAGAAGTCACTGTTTGTGGTGGGATTGGATTGGCTGCAGTTCTAGACAAGATTGTTCAGAGACGCTCATAAACTGGTGGGTCAGAGCAATTGACTCTGCTGCATCAATGATCTCCACTGAATATAGAGGATATTCTGTTAGCTCAGGGGTTTAATTGGGTCCATGGAGACCAACATGACGTGTCTGTATCAAATGCCTTCCCTTTTCTGTAGAGTCTCAGGGGCCTCCGTGACATTACTGAGCCGAAATCTTGCTGTTGTCTATGGAGAAGACTCCAAAACCAAGCAGGAGGTCTGTTAGTTCCTTGGCAGAGAAGGCCACTTGGATTGTGGTGTGGCTAAAGGGTGGGGCGGTGCGGCTTTTACAACTAGCTTGCCTTTCACCTCTCAGATTTGATACTTGTGCTGAGTTCATTCCAGCTATATATCCACATCATGTAACTTTTGGGAAGGGAAAGCAGTGAGGAGGGATGAACCCAGCTGGGACTTTAACTGAGGTTAATCCCTGGCAGGTCCTATCCGGATGAGGAAGGCCTGAAGCACTGGTCAAATTCTCGCTATGAGCACGTGATGAAGCTCAGACAAGCAGCCTTGAAATCTGCCAGGGACATGTGGGCTGACTACATCTTGGTAAGAAAATCTCCCTGCCTTTGGTACTGTGGTGACAGATGCTATGTTTATGTCCAGTCATTTTCAGTTTTCAAACCAAATCCAAGCTCAGTTGTGCAGGTTTCTGTATGCTTCTCACCTGGGTTAATGCTGCTGATTAAACTAGCCTGGCCCTGCACACCAGAGCTGCATGAGTACAGGAATAGCCAGACAGCATCCCGGCAGGCCATGGCCCATTATCCATGAGCTTTGGTGTTCTGCTTTTGGCAGCAACCAATATATGGTGATAACCTAGTGGGTGGGAATAATCCATATGATGTCCTTGACTGGATCCCTGCAAGCACTCTGTGTCTCTCATCTGCATGAAGTTGGGCTCTGCTGGTGCCTCTGTTTGACCAATGAATTGCTATCAATACAGTAACTATGTTGATGACAGTGGCATGAAAATTAGTGTTTTCTAAATGTGTCTGCTGGCACTAGTTGCTCCTGCCTGCCTGGAGAAGTGGAAGCATCTTTTAAAATATTGCTGTTGTGAAGATGTTGTTCCAGACCAGGAGGGCTTGGAGGCTGTAACCTTCTTTAGTAGCTTTATGATCTAACTGGCTTAGGTATAAATGTAGCTAATGTACATATAAATGTCTGTCACAGCTATCTTTGGGTTTCTCATATCTAAACAGGAAGGACTGTAGTTGAATTTAAGGAACTTCTCCCTTGAGGATGAACTTCTTAAGACGGGTCTCTTTCTCTGTTTTGAATAGCAGCTGCCTTTAAGGGAATTTTGTGACTGGGCTTTAGGTAATAGAAATCCATTTGGACTCAAGTACTGCCTATGCTGTACTGGTGTGCTGGCATGGGATATTTTGTAGCTCAGCAGACCATGTGTTTCCGGGCTTGGCTGATGGATCCTGCCTCATTCAGCTCTGAGGATGAGGAACAGAAATGCCTGTGTTTATCAAAATGAAAGCAATAATATCTAGTTAGTGAGGAGCTCCTAGGGTTGTTAATAATAATATAATATATGGAGATACACTTATCTCATAGAACTAGAAAGGACCCCAAAAGGTCATGGAGTCCAGCCCCCTGCCTTCACTAGCAGGGCCAAGTACTGATTTTGCCCCAGATCCCTAAGTGGCCCCCTCAAGGATTGAACTCACAACCTTGGGTTTAGCAGGCCAATGCTCCCCCCCCCCCCCGGACATCCTGAGAGTATCTTTAGGAGTAGTTGGAAAGCATTCACAGGGTTTACACAGGAATGGCTCGGGGTGGAACACACCAGGCTGACACAGGGACTGGACTGGCTGCATTAGAATTGACTGTGCTTGTTGTCTCTTTGCTGTTTGCAGTTTGTGGATGCAGATAATATCCTAACAAACCCAGACACCCTGGTCCTGCTGATGGCAGAGAACAAGACTGTAGTGGCGCCCATGTTGGACTCTCGTGCTGCCTATTCTAACTTCTGGTGTGGAATGACTTCGCAGGTAGGAGGAGGCCTGGGGTTCTGTCATATGTTCCTCCTCCAGTCCCTCTGTAGACCAGTACTTTGCACACAGGATCCATTGCATGCATGAGTAGCTCCCAGATGCCCCCTCTCATAAGAGCTCTTGCAAGACTCTCCTTTTTCCCTTTTTAGGGTTATTACAAACGTACTCCTGCCTACATTCCCATTCGAAAACGAGATCGCCGTGGCTGCTTTGCTGTCCCCATGGTGCACTCCACTTTCCTGATTGACCTGCGGAAAGAGGCCTCCCGGGACCTTGTCTTCTACCCACCACACCCAGATTACACCTGGTCTTTTGATGACATCATTGTCTTTGCATTTGCCTGCAAGCAGGCAGGTGAGTTAATGGATATTGCTGCTCATGCACTTCTTGCTAGCATAGGCTGGGTGTGTAGCTCTGCTCTGGATTGAGAGATGAGGAGCCTGCAGCCATCCTTTTCTGAAAGTGGATTAGGTTGTCTGCTGTGTTGGTAAGGGGTTGTCTTGGGCCCAACAAGGGATAAGATATTAACAAAACCCTTGTTTACTGTTGCAGCGCTCAATAGTTCAGTTAGGCATGGTTTGGGGGTCTCCTATCAAGTAATTGCTATGACTCCTATTGTTGTAACACTCACCGTTATAAAATCTTTTTAACCATTTAAAGTCACAGAAAAAGAAGAAAAAACAATTAAAGGATTTGAAATATATTGCATTAACTCAGGCTTTCATTTTAATAGCTTTCCTTATTCCTGTCTCCTAACTGGAAGGGACCCTGAAAGGTCATTGAGTCGAGTCCAGCCCCCTGCCTTCACTAGCAGGACCAAGTACTGATTTTGCCCCAGATCCCTAAGTGGCCCCCTCAAGGATTAAACTCGCAACCCTGGGTTTAGCAGGCCAATGCTCAAACCACTGAGCTATCCCTCCCCCCTAGTTGTATAGAGTATTTTATGGGGGGGAACACCAGCTTTACAGTCTTTTAGATGGTATTAGCTGCCCTCTTGTGGGGAGATGAGAGAAAGTTAGTTTAGATGGTCTGGAGCTGCTGCTGCTGTTTAAAGTCCTGTTTCCTTTAATACCAAACAAGATAAATGCACACAAATGGAAAGAGAGAAAGATAGAAAATGCAGCATCTGTCTCTGCTAGGTTTTGTGAGGGTTTTGTTTTTGGCTTGCAACCTTGCTGCTTGGAATCTATAGGACCAGTATATGATCTTATCAGCTACTCTGAGACATGGCAAACTTTTACCAGTGTTGGTCGGTCTGTTTAAAGAATTGCTTTTTGTTGCTTCTCCTGTCAAACCAGTGTGCAAATGTGGAGTTGTCTTGGCCAGCTAAATCCTGACTCATTAGGCCAAAGGCAAAAAGAGAAATTAGAAACAGGAGAAATAAGGCCAGGAAGGAAAATGACATGAGGGAGGAACCATAGCTGGAACCCAACGCTCAGTTCTCAGGCATTCAAGGTTTAGGCAAAGCCGATGGAGGGGATGATGTCATTTAGTTCCCTTTCTCTGGCCTGGTCACAACATCTTTCAGGATCAAGATGACAAAGGCCCAATGGTGTCATGGTGGATCCCAGGGTTCCAGGAAATGATAGGGGAGCCGCAACCATGATGGTGAAGCTTGCTCCTCCCTGTCTCCCTGATCTTTTAGTGCCATAGTGAATAAGCAATGTTCAAAAAGGAATGGAGACATCATTCCATGCAACAGTAACCAGGAAAACCCATTTAAGCGATTTCAACTACAAACATTTCCTTTCCCAACTCAAACCAACCTGTGACTTTAGCACAGCTCTTCCAGCTTAACAATCCAGGAGTGTCAGTCTTTGTCTTGTACTTGTATAAACAATTGTATATAATGGGCTGGGTTCGCATTTTTGTACAGGCCACTGCACAATATGCCTCTGCAATGCAGTTGTCTCATGCAGGCCACGTGATGTCTTATTGGGCTGACTTACGAAGCCAGGGACATGGGTGCCTTATGCAGTCCCATGATGTGGGCTGGGTTTGCCACTGATTGGGTTTTGAGCAGCATTTAGCTCACTCTGTGTGTTAATTTCAGAGGTCCAGATGTTTGTATGCAACAAAGAGGTTTATGGCTTCCTGCCGGTGCCACTGAGAGCCCACAGCACCATGCGGGATGAGATGGAAAGCTTCATGCATGTGCAGCTGGAGATAATGGGTAAGTGCTGGATGCCAATAGAAACAGAACATTCATAGGCTTGGACTGAGAATTGCTTAGACAGTTTTCCTTCTTACTTCTGACATTCTGAATTTGGGACCTGTCTCTGTCCTGGGGATTCAGCAGCATCTGCCTCAAAGCTGGTGGTTGGATGGAAGGAGGAAAATGTATTGAGGAATTGTTAAAGCAGGATGGCTAGAATGGTAGTTTCTATGGAAGCTCTACCTCAAATGATTCCACAGTTCTCTTGGCCATGTTGGAGCTGCTTGTGTCTGCTACAGGTAGTGAGGTGTCTTGCCTGTTGACATCTGAGTAAATTGTTCAGCTGCTGTGGTTGCTGTTTGTACCACTTAAAAACAGAGAGCGTTTCTTCCTGACTTGACTGTGTTGCTTTTTCCACTAACCTTTAGGGCCCCTCGTCTCCTGTGACTGCAGCGTGCCACACAGGCCTCTTTCAGTTTTCCCCCCTCTCTTGGTGTCTGCAGGGCCTGTATGGCAGTGCCCATCCACCCTGTTGTGTGTGGAGTAATCTGAATTCTGGGGTGTACAGTATAGAGAGTTTGTAGGACTCCATGTTTTCTTCCCCTGGGTACATTCCTGGGTACAGTTCACAGTATCTCTTTATATTTGGTCCTGGCTGCACAGAGATTCTTTTACTAAAGTTAAGTATCTGACCTCTCCCTATCAACACTTAAAGGGACGGGGACTGATTCCTAGCCATTTAAATACACATCTCTGTAAATTTGAGTAATGCAAGAGGGAGAGCCCAGGTCACAGGATAACTGTTTTAAAATAGTTTTATTTATCTGAGAATTTGATGCCAGAGGTTTATTCCTCTGATTTATTTTTTTTCCTTGGCTGCACACAGAGCATGGCTTCAGCTGCACAAACTTGCATTCTCCTTGTCTTTAGAGACAGAATATTTCTGTAAATGCAGCTCTAGACAGCGGTTTCCTGTTCAAATCTGCCTGCAAACGTTCTCTAATTAATTGGTTAAATACTCTTCGCTCACTCCTTGAGACTGGAGAATCTCCTTCAAACAAGAGGAAAAACCTGAAGTAAATAATAAATGAGAAGCAGTATGTCAGTCAACAGGACTAATAAGCATAAACATCCATGTCAGGCACTTGTGGGGCACTGGCCAAAGGCTAGCAGCGAGAAGGGATGTAGGAGATCAGTCGTGGAATAGAAAATTAGAGGATCCTTTTCTTTCTCAAGCCCCAGTGGATTGTTCGTACCTGGTTACTCCGTGGTGGTTTGTTTGGAGGGCTATTCCTAGTGTGGTGGTAGCTGTGCCCCATTTGGGGTTGTGGCGGCTAAGAGAGGTCCCTTGGCCTTATGTCTGGAAGATTAATGTCTTACAGAAACCCATTCACATTCCATTTCTTGGTTTTCCCTTAGTGAAGAACCCTCCAGTGGAACCTTCACAATACCTGTCCGTCCTGCCAAAGGTCCCTGACAAGATGGGCTTTGATGAGGTGAGTCAGGACTCTGCTCCATATAGGCACATTACTGAGATGATGAATAGTGTTTAGTTTGCACAAGCTGAGCCTACGGGCTTCCTCCTGTGGTCACCTCAGACTCTCTAATGCCTGAGCTGCATTGCTAGGTCTTAATAAAGCACAGGGTAACTCTTCCCTTGGGTTCAGTGCAGGATGCATCAAGGTTGCAGTTGAGTTCTTGCCTCCCTGGTGTGGTAGGGACCTCCCTGCACATTCATGGCCATGGATTTTATTTCCTCAGGTTTTCATGATTAACTTAAAGCACAGGGCAGATCGACGAGAGCGAATGCTGCGGACGCTGTACGAACAGCAGATCGACTGCAAAATCATTGAGGCTGTGGATGGAAAGTGAGTGCATCCAGAGAACACGCATGTGCCCAGTCCAACACCTGATAATAAGGAACCGGGATATTCCAATGGGGAAGAGCTGATGCTGTCTCTTAGAGATGCAGGGAAGCAGGGCAACTCCCTTGCTTGATGGAGGGGAGGAGGAGGAGCCAGACGCTCTGGGTGTCAGTGCTTCCCAGTCACTTCATAAAGTTCTCTGCTGTAGGAAGCCCCTTATGGATTATAAGGCTTTGTCTTCCTTGCTTTTGTCATCCCACCCTGTCAATGGACAAAGAGGCTGCTGAGTGAATAGCCTGTATAGTTCCTCTAATAATGTCTTCCCTGCATGTGCACACAAGGCTCTTCAGGGTGAGGAAACAAGATAATGGCTGTGTAGTGCCTGGAGCTGTTGCCAGAATAGCTGTTATAATGACCTAAATTGCCTGCATTCTTTATAAACTGGCTATGAAAATGAGTAATCCTAGGATCTTCTGTTCTGTTTTCCATCATCTCTTCCCAAGAGAGAGGCTTAAAATAAAGTGACCTGGAGATTTCTTGGGGAGAGAAGCTGCATTTATGAGCATTAGCAGAGACTCCAAAGCCAGCTGCTGCTCTGTGCTGACGGAGGCATTAACCACATTGTGCTTGTTGCAGAGCCATGAATAGCAGTGAGGTGGAAGCCATGGGGATTCAGATGCTGCCAGGATATAAGGATCCATACCATGGCCGTCCACTGACCAAAGGGGAGCTGGGCTGCTTCCTAAGTCACTATAAGATCTGGAAGGAGGTGAGAGAGTCTGCATACTCAGGAGAGCTCCAGGGATCTTGGTGCTTCTGACCCCTTCAGGACACTTGTTCTGTTTGGGTGTGATAGCCAAGTCAGGACCTTTTCAATTTGTGCTCCTGCCATGGTTCTACCATTTCCAGCATTCCCACTGCTCTTGGCAGGGTTTGCAGTTGCACAAAGAATAAGCAGGGACATATGATCTTGTGGGGGGGAAGGGTGTTATGCTCAGGACCATCCAGAGACTTGCATCGTCCCTGCACTGAGCAGGAATTCACATGCTGACACTGTTGTTTTAGCTGGGTGAGAGGAGTGTGTAGGTAGCAGGGTGGTGCCCTCCTCTGGTTTTTTTGGTTATTGTGTGAGCCATAATGGGTATATTTATACACAGCAGGTTGGGAGCAGTCTTGCAGATCTCATGATTAAGGATAAGGTTGTCATGGAGGCCACGGATTCCGTGACTTTCAGAGATCACCATGACATTTTCCTCTACAGCCACTGTGAGTGGCGGGGGGCCCTGCAGCAGGGTTCAGACTCTCATCTCTTCTTCCCCCACCCCTGCGCTCAGGCTTCAGTCATCCCCTCGTCAGGCCTCCCCCCATTATTTTTAGTAAAAGTCAGACAGGCCACGGGCTTCCATGAATTTTTGTTTGTTGTCCATGACCTGTCCATGGCTTTTACTAAAAATAACTGACAAAATCTGAACCTTACTCATAATGCCTAGATGTGCCCTAGCGGTGGTAAAAGGGAATACACATGGAAGAGGTTGGGAGGCAAGAGAGAGCTAATTCCTCGGCACTAAAAGTCAATAGATACCAGTGCTGTGAAAGAAGGGGAGATAAATTACATGTCGTGGGGGGTGGGGTGAAGGAGGGGCAGGCATTTCAGGTTCTCTGACTTGGCTTCTGTTCTGCTAAATTGTTAGATTGTGGAGAGAGGGCTGGAGAAATCAGTTGTGTTCGAGGATGACCTGCGATTTGAAATATTCTTTAAACGACGGCTGATGAATCTGATGTATGACCTGGAAGAAGAGGGTCTGGATTGGGACTTGATGTAAGTGCAGAAGATCAGAAGGTTATACGGATGTTCTACTCAGCTTCCCTGGGCGCTTGTCTTTAATTATCTGTTTACCTCTGGCAGTACACTCGGTGTTGTACAATACATAAGTCCTGCCCCAAAGAGCTTGCAGTCTAAAAGAGAGAAGAGTAAGGGGACACTAGGAGATAACCTACCCTTTGATTATTATAAACTTGCTTTTTGTAGGCATTAGGAAGAAGTGGCTTTTTGAAAAGGATTTGAATAAGGAAAGGGTAGCTCACCCACTGATGACTACAAAAGATTTCTGTGCCGCAAACACAACTTCAGAGAGGACCATGTACTCTGTTAACCAGAAAGCGGATTTATTTTTATGCCAGAAGTTGCTGCCCTATGCTACAAGGGCACCTGCCACCTCTGCTCTCCACCTATGCTGACTGATTCCAGGCATGAATTTCATAGATTGGTTTTTTTTTTTTTTTTTTTAAGGCCAGCAGGGACTATTACAATCATCTAATGTGACCTCCTGCATAAAGCTGGCCAGAGAATTCCACCCGATCTTTCCTGCATGAGGCCCTAACTGCTGCTTGCAGCACTTCTCAAACTGTGGGTCGGGACCCCATTTTAATGGGGTTACCAGGGCTGTCTTAGACTTGCTGGGGTCCAGGGCCCAAGGGCTTCAGCCCTAGGCAGCAGGGCTAAGGTTACAGGTCCCATGTCTGGGGCTGAAGCCCTTGGACTTCGGCCCCCCAGCCTGGGGGAGTGGGGCTTTGGCTTTGCCCCCTTCTCTTTCCCCTCCCCCCCCTCCAGTGGTGTCGCTTGGATGGGCTCAGGCTTCAGTCCCCCTCCTGGGGTCCTATAGTAATTTTTGTTGTCAGAAGGGGGTCGCAGTGCAATGAAGTTTGAGAACCCCCGAGCTAGAGTGTGAGTCTCTTTCTAAAAGATAATCTTGTGCTGCTGTCTGTCTCCCCCAGTTACATTGGGAGGAAGCGAATGCAGGTGGAGCATCCAGAGAAGTCTGTGCCTCATGTGCGGAACCTGGTGGAGGCCGATTATTCCTACTGGACTCTAGCCTATGTGATGTCCCTGCAGGGTGCCCAGAAGCTGCTGGCAGCTGAGCCACTCTCCAAGATGTTACCTGTGGATGAATTTCTTCCTGTCATGTTTGATAAACACCCTGTGTGAGTCTGAACTGCATCCTCTGGGGCCTAGTGCTGGGGAAAGAAGGGTGTATCAGCCTATAGGGAGGGTGGGTGCATGGGTGAAGGGGATCCTGGAACATTGTGTTCTGAAGTGAGAAGCCTGTTGCAGGCAGAGCTTTGAACAAACACTCTTTGCTGCTGCTTCAGCAGTAGTCCGAGATGGAGTCTGTAGTCAGCTGCTGTAGCTGAACAGGGAAAAACCCCTGTGTTTTGAACTTGGCAGTGAAGCCTCACAGTAGTAGCATATGGAGTGGGTTTGAGACTACTACGGCATTTTCCTGCTTGTCACTGGAAGCAGCATGAGAGCTTGTTGTGAGAGGTTCTAACTAGAGCTGGTTGGGAAATGGTTTTTGTTCCTGTGACGGGTTGGACTCCTTGGGAAGCCACCTGATGTGCCTAGATACCACCGAGTCTACCTGTTCTGCCAGCATGGGCCCCCTTTAGTCTGTCTTGCTGAGCCAGGCGCTTAAAACCTCCTCTAACACACACAGGCAGGCACACGCCCAGCGGCAATCAGCTCTGGGAAGAATCAGCTTACAGGACTTGCTCCAGCACTCAGATGTCCACCTCCCTTGGAGCGCAGACCCAAAGATGTACTATGAAATTCGCCTCCACCCTCAGTGTGGAGAGAGATGTGCACACTTCTCCCCCTCCCCCCCATTAGAAATTACAGAAACTGGGTTTAATAGTCAACAAATGTTATTGCCTATAAAAGGCAGATTTTAAGTGGTAAAAGGGGTAACATACAGAGCAAAGCAGATTAAGCAAATGAAATAAAACACACAAACTAAGCTAGTTTCACTAAAGAAATTGGTTTCAAATAGTATTTCTCACGCTAGATATTGCTGTGGGCAGTTTGCAAAGCTTCTGTGGTTCAGAGTTCCAGTTACAGTCCTTTTCAGACTAGACCCCTGTCTCAGTCTGTCAGGGCCGGCCCACAACATTTTGGCACCTGAGGCGAGGAGCTCATGATGCCCCCATGTCCCCTCGCTTGGGCCAAAAGTTTGAAAGGTCTCAATTCTGCCTTCTTCTTGTTCTACTCGTAGCAGAGCAGTAGCATGAGACCTATCCCAATAAAGGAGAACTAACAACTTAAAATGCCTTGTTCAAAAATTTTAAGTAACACTTAATTTTCAAACGCCTGAACAGCAAATGTAACTTTTCTTGTCTGCATAGTAAACACTGGCATTTTTATCTGTTTGAATAATCAAAGTGGTGCTTTCCGTGCCTTCTTGGTTGCCAAGATTTGAACTGCATCCTGAAGGTCCACAGTCTGGGCCAGCTCATGTTCTATTGAGATGGTTGCAAGGCCGACCAGCCTCTCCTGTGTCATTGTGGAGCGTAGATGTGTTTTAATTAACTTCAGCTTGGAGAAGCTGCGTTCTCCACTGGCAACTGTTACAGGAAGTGTTAGAAGTATGCGCAGAGCAAAAAAAAGCATTTGGAAAGAGGGTGGTCATCTTATTTGTGCACATACATTCCAGATCAGCCTTTGGAGTTGATCCTGCTGAAATGTATCTTGAAAAGGCTTTCAGTTCATCACCTAAATCACTCGCATTAATATCACGCATGTCATCATGTGTCAACACTGTCTCTAGTGCCCTGCATTGCTGGTGTAGGTCTTTTTCAGGTATAGTGAGGAGTTTTGGAATATCGTATACAACATCCCAAATATACTGCTGTGTTCCTTGAGTTGCATGAAACGTTCTTCAACTGACTGTATTGCACAGTCTAGCACCTGGTAAAAGAATTCAACTTTGAACTGTTGCTTGGGGTCTCTTATGGGATTATCCTGTGCCTCGTAATCAAAATGTCGTCTTCTTCAGTGACTCTTGTATTCTTAAATTGGTGGGAAAATAGCTTCAGTGTGAAGTTTCTCTGCCAACTTCTGTGCACTCTTCAGAATGTTTTGAAATCCCTCATCTGACTGGTAAGACTGTAGGTATGACTTTGCTTTGTCCAGTTGTTCCATTGCTCCAAATATATCAAGGTCAACACCTTGGAGTCTCTTGCTTACAACATTTATTTCAAACAGTATGTCATGCCACAACACTAAGCCACACAGAAATTTGACGTTATGTATGTTTCTGGTGATACCATTTCCCTCTGCCACTGTTCTCCCACAAACAGTTCCTGTCATAGCTTTATCCTCCATAATGGCAACTATGGCATCATCTATCTTCCCAATTTTGGTGTTTGATAAGCTTTATCGTCTCCACTCGACTTTCCCATCATGTGGCACTCAGTGGTTTCAGTGTCAGAGAGGATGTTCCCAGATGTTTCTTCAAAATTTGCCATTGATGAGTTGATGCAGAGAAAAATACATAGATGCTTTAAATTACATTAAAATATTCAGCAGCCTCCCTAGAAGCTGATGCTGCATCACTGACCACCAAGCTCAATGAATGAGAACTGCATGGGACAAAAAAAGCTTGAGGGTTTAACTCTCGGTTCCGTGTCTGCACTCCTCTGTTCTTTTTTTTTTTTTTTTTTTTTTTCTTTCATGCTGGCACCATTATTGTAGCCCTGACCTCTCATGTCAGCTATCGCAATTCCTGTATCTTCCAGTTTTTTAAGAAGCATTACAGGAGGATGACAAATCTATCATCAATGTCAAAAAATTCTAGAAAATGCTCTCTGATGGTAACCATTGCAGGAACATTTTCACTAGGTTCTGTTTTTACAAAACACACCATTAAAGTAATTTGTTCCGTATGGCTGATGTCAGGTGTGCAGTCCAGAATAACAGAGTAATATCTTGCTGACTTCAGATCTGCCACAATCTTCTGTTTGACTTTTGTTTTCAGTAACTGTATGATCTCATTTTGAATTTGTTTTTCCAAGGTAGTGGTGTGTGTACATTTCTTGGGTGGTGACTCTTCTTAGATGCTCCTGGAGTACAGCATCCAACTCAGCCATCAGCTCCACAATTTTAAGGAAGTTTCTATTGTTTGGCACATACGGTTGATCTGAAGTGCCACGCAGTGCTAAGTTTTGGGTAGCAAACATTCTCACAATGGCAGTGAGGCTTTTCAGAACACTTTGCCAGTAAAGAGACTCTGATGCAATCTTCTCTTGATGCTTATCATCTATGGTGGCCTTTAACCTTAGTCTCATCTCAAGCTCTTTCCACCTATGCAATGCTCTCTGGTGATTTGCTTCCTTCTCCTGGCATGCCAGATTTCTAGCCAGATTTTTCCAGTCCTTAGAACCCAATGTGGCTGGAACATCAGACTGGAAGAGTTTGCAACCAAAACAGTATGCAGCATTCTGGGTTTTTGAGTACATAAGCCATGGCCTCTCCACTTTGTCACCACTGGGGATTTCATGCCAGTAATATGTTGGATGGAAACTTCTATTTTCATTGTCTTTGGCAAATATGAAGTTTTTCACTTGCTGTGGCCCATTCAGTACAAGGAAGTCCCTCAGGCTACTTCTCAAGTGGGTCCACAGTCATGGATCATCTAGACTTAAGGAACTAAACTCAGCAGCAGCTGTTTCTTGCACCTCCATCACACTCTTCTCTGATCTACACTTTTCTTCAGGAATGTGCATGGTTACATCCATTTGAGATGGAGATATGGATGCTGCAGTAGCTGCCAGGTCACCTGCACTCTGACTAACTGGAAGATCAGGCATCTCCTCACCACTCACATCCTCACTGGGGCCGGAAGGCTCACTGTGAACATTTGTGTCTATGTATCTCAGGAGAGCTCCTTCCTGCTTAGATAGAAAAGCTTCCTTTGCTTTCTTTTTTCTGAATGCTGCCCCAGAGGGGCATTTTCTTCTTTCACTCATGACTGCTGTTCTGTGCCAGCTATAGTGGCTGTCAACACTCAGTTGAAGGGGACAAATAAGCAGGCTGGTTGCAGGGCCTGAGTGAGGGAAGTTATCAGTGTCTTAAGGGCCTACCTGGCTCCTACTACTTCAGTTGACTGCCTGTTCTCCTCAAGTGGGTTCAGGGAAGCAGCAGGAAACAGGAAGCTCCCTGAGAAGCTGGTGTTAATCAGTCCAGGCTCCTGGGGGTGCTAGAGAGGTACACAAGAGGTGGCTTCTCCTCTCTCTCCCTGCAGTTCCTGCTGCTTTCTGTTATTCCCTCTCACCTTTTCTCCTGCCCACCTGTTATATCTCTTGTGCCCTCCTTCCTCCAGCATAGCACTCCACCATCTCTGTACGTCTCGAGCAGAGAGAGTACATATGCACCAGCAGCAGACACAACTTTCTACACTCTGAGGTCCTAGTGGCGTGCGCCCCCCCCCCCCCCCCCAAGTCTGGCACCTGAGGCAGCCACCTCAGTTGGCCTCAAGCCCTGCAGTCTGGACTTCCACCTTGCCTTCCCTTTTGCAGTCTTTCTTCTTGGGCAGACAGGCCATGAAGGGGGGAGGAAGCCAAACTTGACCCCCCTTCCCTTACAGTGGAAAATTACAAGAAGTCCCAGATAATGTTTAGTATCCGGTGACAAGACTCCCACAGCGTCCATGAGTCAGTGACCGTATGGAGCATCCACAGGAAGGCCAAGCTTTTCACAGATCATTGTCCTCGCTGATGGGCCATCCGCCCTGTCTGGCTTTTCTATTGTTGTACCTGAAGTGTTAGCAGTGGGAGTCACCCAAAGTAGCATAATTGAAATACAAATACATAGTCAATATTCCTAAGATCAGATACAAAAATGATACAGGCACACAAATAGGATAATCACATTCAGTAAATCATAACCTTTCCAATGATATCTCACATGAGCCCTCTGAAATAAAGTATATCTGTTATGTCATTCATATGATAAGCATAATTTCATAAAGAATATGGAATGACACATCACAGTTCCTATGAAAAATTTGAATGAAAACTAACATTTTTCCAGGGCTGTCGCGCAATTAAAAAAATTAATAAATTACAATGTTATTCTATTGTTAAGTGTGATTAATCGTGATTAATTTTTTTGTGAATCGCATGAGTTAACAGTGATTAATTGACAGCCCTACATTTTTCTTAATTTTTTTTTAAGCTTTTTGATTTTTTTTTTTTTTTTCATTGAACAACCAGAAATGTTTGTCTTCAGCACCCATGGGGTTTTTTGATGAATACCTGAGAAACTTGGGTGAAATCAGACACTTCCTGCAGAATTTTCTGTTTTGACAAAAAAGCCATTAGGAGTTCCTTCACAGCAAAGGCACGAGCCTGCTGTAGCCCCATCACTGTTGACTGGTTTGATCACTGTACTGGAATTTCTGTGAAGGGACTTGCAGTCCAGTCTGCTCCTTGATATAGCTTCTAAAATCTGCCACTTTACTGAGACTCAAGTGGGCCACCCAGCCCTGTCAGTGAGAGCTGACATCACACCTTCAGACCATCTTCAGCAACGCTGCCTGGTTCAAGCAGTGTTTTTCCTGACTGTCCTAAGCTCATTCCCACATAGCAGTAGTAACAAGCTGGCTTCTGGCTTTTGTAGCCTAGTTGTGCCCCAGGAGGCTGAGATCTGGTTGGAGCTACTTGGGTGGGGGTTGTAGAGGGCTCTAAAACACTCATTTCTTAGGAATTGTTGGTGCTGCCATGTTTTTCCACAGCTGCTGTTCTTTTAGGGAAAGACAAACATTTCTGGACGATGAATGTCCCTCTCTCGGGAGCAGACTGGAAGGGTTGTGGGTTAGAAGATTAAGTAAGTTGATGTGCGGTTTGAATGCCGCAATGGGAGGATGAAGGGTGTCTGGAGTGAAGCAGGGTAAATGGAAGGATTAATGCACTGGTGTGGGAGGCTGAAGATGGATTGTAGGGTAAATGCAGAAGACGTGACATCCCCCTCCCCCTTTTTTTCCCTTTTCTGAACAGCTCTGAATATATGGAACATTTTGAAAACCGGAATTTGCTGGCCTTTTCAGTGGAACCACTGCTGGTTTACCCAACACATTACACCGGTGATGATGGTTACATCAGCGACACTGAGACCTCTGTGGTTTGGAATAATGAGAGTGTAAAAACTGACTGGGACCGTGCCAAATCCCAGAAAATGAAAGAACAGCAGGAGCTCAGCAAGGAGGCCAAGAACTCAGATGTGCTCCAATCACCTCTTGACAGTACAGCCCGGGATGAGCTATGACCAGAGCAGGCCCCTTCTATGAAATGGATGAAGGGACTGGATGTGATAAGGAAGGGAGGGTGTTGGAGTGGGGGTAGAAAGCAGGGAAAGGGCTATAGTAACATCCTTCCATGGGGATTACTGGAGTTTCGTTGTGTCCAAGAATATAATGGTAAAGTCACTTAGATGACAAAGCCATGAGGGTCATGGCTGAAGCCCCTCTGACTTCTGCTATTGCAGGATTCTATGAGAGAGAATGCTGGAGAAAGTCAGGTTTGCCATGTCCATCAATTCAGCCACTGCTCTGGTTCAGCACAGATCTTTACACAGTTGCTCGTTGTAGTGGAGAAGTTTTATTCTTTGGTTTAGGATATTGGTACTTGATAGGACATTGGTCTTCCTGCCTCTGTTGCCATGTGTGTATCTGTGCTAGGAATGTATCTCGTGACCAGGGATCCTAGTTTTCTCTGATTTTAAAATTCTCCAATTAAAAAAACATAATTGGGGGGAAAAACATGGATTTTTAAAATGAAACACTGACTGTTAGTTTCCCCAGCCACAATATATATACGTATCAGTTGAATACAATGTTTTATTCATCTATTTACAGTTGTAAAATGCTGGAATGATCCAGTCACAGGGTATTGTTTCTTTACTGTTGTCAAGGGCCCTGCTGTTTCAGCCTCTTTTTTCATTTCTTTTCAGTCAGTTTAGCTCTTTCCATGTGTTCTGCGATTGTCTGCCTTCAAATGTCATCTACAGCCTTGCTGCATACAGTACAGAACAGCAGGTTACCATCAACATTAAATTTGTCCTTACCAAATTTATGGGTGTTAAAAGTCACGTGTCTTTCGAGTGACTTTTAAAGTTTTCAGCATCTTTTTATAACTTTAATTACTCATGGGCGGAGGCTGTAGTGAAATTTAAGATGCATTAAAACACGACCCCCTATATGGCACTGAGTAACCTCTATACGCCGCAAGCAGTTTATTGGCGTATGTTTAGCTATGTGAATTTAAAGCGCATTCAAAAATCAACCACAGGAGGGGGAGGGTTGTGCACATTAAAAAAGTGACACTGGTACTTTCAGTAAAATTTAGTTGTTGTTGTTTTTTTCTCAATGTAAAAACTAAAGATTCTCTGTAAAAACACATTATGCATTTTTTTCCCTGGCAAATGGATTTCTGGGATCCCTAGTCATGACCCTTGAATGTTCTCTTGGGGAGGTGTCTGGGGAGGAGGGGTGAAATGCTGCCAGATCCTGCAGGTTCCTGCTAATGATGTGCCCTTATATAGGCTGAAGTCTTCTCTTTCTGTAAGACCAAAACTTTCCTATTTTTATAAAATCTTTGGCTATGACTTGAACTGTCTCTTGCTTCTTCACAAACAGCCCAGAGTGCTGGGGAAGGAGCTTGGCAAGAGCTGACTTCTTCAAGTACCAACTTATATTTTAATCTAGTGCTGGCTTTACAGCCCTGGAGAGTGAAGTCTTCTATTGATCAACTTGGCAGCAGTGTTACAAACTTTCTTGCACTGCATAACCCATGTACCTCAACCCTGACCTGGAGGAGCCCTAGAAATGAGTGGAGCCTGATTTCCCCATGGCCCTTTCACTCCATGGTTTCTGCTGAGGGAGGTGTGGTACTGGCAATTGCGTTGTGGGTCCCTGTCCTAGGAGCTGGAGTGAGAACACTGATTTTTCCCATAGACTACTAAATATATGGTGAGTGTTAGGGGCGCATTTGTATCTGTGACCAGAAGAGAGAGGTTATGAATCCTTGCTTGACATTTCCAGTACTGAACCAATCAGTTCCATCCTGAAGTGTAATTAGACCTACTTCTAGAACACTAAAAAGTGCCTCCATGTTCCAGGGCTTCTTCCTCTGTGCTGGCTTGAGGAATCCTCTAGGACAGGAGTTGTGCTGTCCTCTTAAAGGGAGAGAGTGGCTGCCTGCTTTCATGTGTATCCATTTTTCTTCTTTGGGGGGGACTTGAGTGATCCTTTAGCATTGCGATCGTCCAGTGAACCCACTGGTTGTTTAGCAGGCTTCATGCTTCTGATGTACTTAGCAAAAAAACTTTGCTATTACTTTTTGAGTCTTTGGCTAGCTGTTCTTCAAATTCTTTTTTGGCCTTCCTAATTATATTTTACACTTCATTTGCCAGACTTTATGCTCCTTTCTATTTTCCTCACTAGGATTTAACTTCCACTTTTTGCCTTTCACTGATTCTTTTACTTTGTTTAGCCACAGTGGCATTTTTTTTTTGTTCTCTTATTATGTTTTTTAATTTGGGGTATACATTTAAGTTGAGCCTCTATTATGGTGTCTTTAAAAAGTTTCCATGCAGCTTGCAGGGATTTCACTTTTGGTGCTGTACCCTTTAATTTCTGTTTTAACTAGCCTCCTCATTTTTGTGTAGTTCCCCTTTCTGAAATTAAATGCTACAGTGTTGGGCTGCTGTGGTGTTTTTCCTGCCACAGGGATGTTAAATTTAATTTATATTATGGTCACTATTACCAAACGGTCTAGCTATATTCACCTCTTGGACCAGATCCTGTACTCCACTTAATTCTAAATCAAGAATTGCCTCTTCCCTTGTTGGTTCCAGGACTAGCTGCTCCAAGAAGCAGTCATTTAAGGTGTCAAGAAACTTTATCGCTGCTTCCCGTCCTGAGGTGACATGTACCCAGTCAATGTGGGGATAGTTGAAATCCCCCATTATTATTGATGTTTTTGTTTTAATAGCCTCTCTAATCTCCCTGAGCATTTCACAGTCACTATCACTACCCTGGTCAGGTGGCCAGTAATATATCCTTACTGCTATATTCTTATTATTAGAGCATGGAATTACTATCAATAGATATTCTATGGTACAGTTTGGTTCATTTAAGATTTTAACATCATTTGATTCTATGCTTTCTTTCACATATAGTGCCACTCCCCCACCAGCACGACCTGTTCTGTCCTTCCGATATATTTTGTACCGTGGTATTACTATGTCCCATTGATCATCCTCATTCTGAAGGGTTAGGGTTATGAGATACAGAGATGTGCACGCTTGTATAGCATGCATCCCACACACTGAGGAATATAGCCGTTGTGGGATATGATGGCTATGGACAGCGAGATTGTTGGCTCAGACCCCGTAGATGACCTTGGTGGCAGGTTTGGAAGATAAATGTTTAAGTCCACATTCCATAGAGATCCAGTGCACAAAAGGCCATATGCTTATACTGTTAAGCTGGCAGGCTATTGCATTCTGAACCAACTAGAGCTTTTTTCATAGTTAATTTCTACAGCCCAAAGCCTGGTTTGCTGTATTCGTCAAGCCTGGAGGTTATGCTGCAAATCAGTGTTGTGAAAGGAGTAAAAGGAATAGAGTACCTCCCAAGGCTGTGGGTTAGCTGTTGTGCAGCAGTATTTCTGAAGATTCATGGCTTCTTGTTTCACAAATAGTGGAAGAGTGTTTGCAAAGTCCGGTTACCACTGAAGTTTATGTTTATGCTGAATGACATAAATCCTAATGAAGTGTCTCCTTTGATTTACTGACAAAATCTTAATTAACGCAGAGTTATGGTTGCCTGGAGGTAGCTCGCCTCTTTCCAGAATGTCAAGTCCAGCAAAACCTCTGAAAATCAGGAAATACAGAGTTAATGCAATCTTAACTCTTCCTCCTTGAGCTGCCAATAGCCACTGGGAATTAGGGTTAGGGGTTACGGGTAGGGTTTAGGGTCAGGGTTAGAGTTGGGTTAAGGTTAGGTTTAGGGGTGAGGGGTTAGGGGTTAGGGGTTAGGATTAGGGGTGAGGGGTTAGACATGGGGTAGGGGTTAAGGGTTAGGGGGTAGGGTCAGGGTCGGGTTAGGGGTTTAGGGTTAGGTTAGGGTGCGGATGGGGGTTAGGGGTAGAATTAGGGGTTAGTGGTAGGGTGAGGGGGTTAGGGGTTAGGTTAGGGGTAGGGTTTAGGATTAGGTTAGGGTGGGGGTTAGGGGTAGGGTTTAGGGGTGGGGTTAGGGGGTAGGGTTTAGGTCAGGGTTAGGGTTTAGGGTTAGGGGTTAGGGTCAGGTTAGGGGTAGAGTTGGGGATGGGGTTGGGTTGGGGTTGGGAGGGGTTAGGGATGGGGTTGGGTTGGGGTTAGGGTGAGGGGTTAGGGGTAGGGTCAGGGGTTAGGGTAGGGTTGGAGTGCGGGTAGGGGTCAGGGTCAGGGCTAGGGTCGGTGTCAGGGTTAGGGTTTAGGGTGAGGGTTTAGTGGTTAGGGGTCAGGGGTAGGGGTTTAGGGGTTAGGGTTAAGGTTTAGGGTTAG
>NC_048313.1:22368556-22426132 GCF_013100865.1 Trachemys scripta elegans | reverse complement strand
CCCACCGGTCACCAGAAGTCCCACACCCATGGGGTATTACTTCCGGGATCAAGGCGGACACATAACCAGAAGCAAGGTGTGTCATGTGGCCCCTCTAAGAACTCCTCCCACCGCCCTCTACCAATCAGGAGGGGTTTCAGCCCCTGGGGACCACCCCGAGAGGAGATTTGACCAATTGGGGGGAGTTCCAGGGCGGGGTGACCTGTCTGGAAGTGGTTTGTGTGCCCCCTCTAAGAACTCTTGCCACTGCCCTCTACCACTCAGGATGGGTTTCAGCCACTGGGGACCACCATGAGAGATTTGACCAACTGGGAGGGAATTTTGGGGTGACCCATCCAGAAATGGTTCATGTGACCCCTCTAAGAACTCCTCCCACCACCCTTTACCAATTGCGATGGTTTTTGGCTGCAGAGGACCGCCCCAAGAGGAGATTTGGCCAAAATAGGGCAGGCTCTTGGATGGGGTGAACTGTCCAGAAGAGGGTCATGCGACCCCTCTAAGGACTCCTCCCAACGCCCTCTGCCAATCAGAGTGCAGAACCATCACCCCATAATTCCCAGTACCGGGCAGAGGAGGCCATCTCTTATCAAGAAGACATGTTTTAAAATTGTGGAAAGGCTGAGAGGAAACATGGACTCCTCTACCACCCTCGTGAAAACTTCAGACTTTGTTTTAGCCCCGAGGACCTTTGGACTTGTATGGAGAAAGTACTACAGCAGTGACAGTTGCAAGGAGGGTCCTTTGACTCAACCGTTGATAGATACCTTGGAACCCAACCCCAAAACCCAAACCTTCGTGAGGCACCCCAATGAGTATGATGGCCTCTCATTGTCCACCCCCCTAAAGTTGGAAGAGGATCATGGTTTGGGGGAGTCACCAGTGGACAAGGTGAACGGGAAAGACGTCGCTCAGGTAAATGAATGATTAAGAAGTGACGGTTGATCATGGGGGTGTAATGGGGTTAGGAATCAACCTGGCATTGCATAAATCTAAAACCAAGCATTGGGGTGCTTACACTGTTTTTTGTCTGAAAATCTCTCAACAGCTCGACGATGCCTTTCTAGAGGCCTTTCTGTGCAGTTCTTTCACCAACAGAAGTTAGTCCAATAAAAGATATTACCATGACAGGTGTTAGTCATATTATTAATGTACTAGGGGAAGCTGCTCAGATACTGCATTGATTATAACAGGATAAAAACCTATATAGAATAAACTGAAGGAGAAAGAGAGAGCCTCTTGCTGAGATTATCCTTTTCCTTCTCCCTAATGATCCTATTTGCTAACAAATATATACATTCTTAGTGCTGTTGTGGCTTTGTGCAGAAGTTTGAATTGTCTCAGTAGATTCGGATGTATTCTATCCTTTAGGCAAAGATACCTAAAAAAGGGAATATATATAACACGTTATGCAAATCCGCACCACTAGGTGGAAGCAGATATTTTGAGTTGTCATTTATTGAGAAACTATTTCAAAAAGCAAAGTAATGTTCTTGGAATTCTGCTTTAAGCCATAAGGCTCACAGCTAAGCAGAGTCATCTACTGAGTGACAGGTTTCAGAGTAGCAGCCGTGTAGTGTAGCAGCACTACAGAGTGCTGGATCTTGAATTTTTTTCCATACAAGAACCTGCTTAAAATCCCTTTAATAAATTATGTTTTGTTTTTTTAAATGGAGATATCCTATCTCCTAGAACTGGAAGGGACCTTGAAAGATCATCCAGTCCAGCCCCCTGCCTTCACTAGCAGGACCAAGTACTGAGTTTGCCCCAGATCCCTAAGTGGCTCCCTCAAGGATTGAGCTCACAACCGTGGGTTTAGCAGGCCAATGCTCAAACCACTGAGCTATCCCTTCACCCTTCTATTTGTCTGTCCTATGATGGACAAGCATTATTACAATTACCTGTGCTCCTACACAATACTGCATTTTTGAAAGGCCCGACTTTAGGGAGCCAGGTGTAGACAGTGAGAGGTGCATAACACCAGCACAGAGACAGGCAAACTCTCTGTGCTGACCATGCCCTTAGCTTCTTGCAGAGTGGCCTCCTGGTTATGTACTACAAATGGAGTAGGCCTCAACTGTGTGCTGCTGTATACTTTCCATCTTGTGCAATTGCATAAGTCCCCAGTTTACACAATGGTATGGAACAGGGGCTTAGTCACATCAGACCCTGAATCAGGGAGAAAGTTCCCTAAATATGTAGCATTCTATTAGTTATATGCTGGTACCTGGTCAAAGGGGGCTTTTTTTTCTTGCTTTATTATCTTCTTGTCTGTTTGCTGTTAATGTGTTAATTAATGACAGTTAAGGACCATCTTGTTCAATGTTTGTACAGGTTCTAGCACAATGGGATCCTGGTCTGTGACTGGGACTATGAGGCAGTACTGCAATACAAATAATCACATGCTGATCTACAGAAATACTTTTGTACCGTGGCCCTCCCCACTGGCTTAAGAGATTAGTCACTGAAGATGGAAGTATGTGAACCTGACATCTGCAGTTTAACTCAGTCCCCTCATCTCCTGCACTGAGTGTTCTTTCTGCTCAATATGCACTGTCTGAACACACAGGAGAACTGTAATGGATTATGACAAAGGTAAGTGTTGTTTCTTCTCCTTCTCTCTCTTCTCTTTACAGATGAGGCTGCAGATAAGACCTGTAACCCATGACTGTCCCTGGCTGCCACTCAGATGGACAGCCCTGAGGCTGTGTTCAGGGCAGCCTTTTATACGCTTGCCCAGGAAACCCCTTAGAAAAGGCGGGAAGCCCTTCTGCGAAACCCCTTAGAAAAGGCGGGAAGCCCCTGCTGGGAAACCCCTTAGGAAAACTGGTTCTGACTGGAACTTGTTTACAACTTCCAGGAGATCTGTTCAATGTGAGTAAGGGCAGAGGGACCCAGTCCTATGAACTAATGTCTGCAGTCCAGTCCTTAGTTAAGCAGAATAGAAGTCAGAAGGAATTTACCTGAATGAGGACTGAAGGGTCTGAGCTGCATTCCATGCACCCCTTGGTATCCTCAAAATGGCTCTGCTCCAGTTGGCATTTTGTTGTGTCAGAATACAGACTGAGCCCAGAGAGAGCTCTGCAGTATGTGGCTTTGTGAAGAAAAAGGAGAGTAAGTCACAGTAGTAATAAATCTCTGAGAGCTTGTCTTGTGTTGGGGGTGGCATACACTTGACAATGTCTACTGACATGATCATGAAATGCTATATTTCATCAGAGATGCTATTAAATTAAATCCCAAATCTAACCTCACTGGAACAAGATGTTGATTGATGTTACAGATTGAGATTGGCTGCTGCACATCACAGAAGTGCTAATAACTATTTTGTGGTGCCCAGGTGGACTTTTTAGAGTTATTTACAATGAGGGTTCTCAATCTTTTTCTTTTGAAGGACCACCCCCCCAACATGCTATAGAAACTCCATGACCCAGCGATGGAGGGCCCTCCAGGATTCAGACTGGGTGGGAGGGCCTCTGGGCTTCAGCCACTAGCAGGATTCTGCCCTATGGGGCTAGGAGTGGGGGGCTCGGGAGCTCCACGGGATGTGGGGGGCTCAAGACTTGCCCCACAGAGCAGGGGGATCGGGGTCCAGTGGGCCTTGGGCCCGCAGTTGAGAACCACTGATTCACAACACAGCACTAAAATAATGAGAGAGAGCGATTAATCCAAAGAGAGACAGTTTGAACATGGGTGTAATTAGATGCAATTTACATATAAAACAATGTAGATTACAACACTGCTCCAGGATCTACACTGGCATGGGAGGCAGCCATACTACCATCGCCAGCCATATACCTGTGGTGATTCCCTTATACGGAAAGAATTCTCTCACATCAAGCTGCAGCTGCTTTAAGTTCACTGAGTGCTACTTACATGGTGCAAAATGAACTTGGTGGGCCAGAGAATGCAGCCCTCTGAGCTCACAAACCACAACTCTGAATATGTCTATTATCATTTATTAAAGAGACAAGGTGGGTGAGATCATCGCTTTTATTGGACCAACTTGGAAGTGGGAAGTTGGAAGCAACTTGAAAGTTAGTCAAATAAAAAAATATTACCTTACGCCCCTTATCTTTCTAATCTCCTGGGACCAACTCGGCTATGACAACACTGCATATTAACATGTATGTCCTGCACTTTCCTTGCATGTAGGATGGTGAATTATACCAACAAACTGAGGCATGAGGAAGTGGACCAAGCAGTAGAGATGACTGTAAATGTCTGGAGTCATATCACACCACTACATTTTGTAACAGTAGACAATGGCAATGCTAATATCTTGATCACATTTGCTTCTAAAAGCTGCCTGGTTTCTTTGGTGGTGCTTCCCTAAAGAGTATTTCCAAAAGGCGTTTTGAAGTGCTAAGGTTTCCTTTTGAGGAAAGTAAACAACATGAATTTCAGTGCTGCTTATCTTCTCATATCAAGTCCCAGGCTATTCCTCCTATTGATGTACAGTATCTGGCCCTCATCCCCATAATATCTGAGTAGCTTACAGTCAAAAATGGACTTTGTCCTCACAGGGCCCCATGAGGTAGAGAAACATTATTCCTATTTTACAGAGCGGGAACTGAGGCACAGGGTAGATTAAATGATTTATTCAAAGTCACACACTGGAAGTTTGGACTTAAGCCAGGAATTGATCCCAGGTTCCATCTATCTTAGGGTTTTATACAGCTGACCATCACTGTAGTGTTGGAGCACAACTGAGTCTCAGTCTAGTGCGTCAGCCACTAGACCATCCTTCCTTTGCGGTGACTATTACAAGCCAATGTAAGCTGAGCTGCCTTAAGGCTGCTCTACTTTATGGCAGCCCAGGGGAGGGGGAGAATATAAAGGTGGCGTACAGATACTTTTCTCCTTTCCTGTCACGTCCTGCACAGAGTGCAACTCAGCAGAAAGCACAAATTGGAGACTCTGAGTATAAGGCCTTATTCTGCCCTCAGATACACATGTTAAACTTCCGTTGAATGCAATGGGAATAGCATGGCTGTAACTGAGGGCAGAATGTAGGCTTTGAAAGGAATTACTACTCAAAAGATTTCAGGATTGGGGCCATAGTGCAAATCTACCCTGTACGGTAGATATCAGTCTCTTCATAAAATTGATTACTTTAATAGGGATCATTTAAATTTGTTAAGAAAAATCTGGGAACTCACACGGAAACAGTTTTTAATATTTAGAAATACATGTGTGCTGGACAGATGTGAAAGAAATATTCACAATGTTGAAATTGGATGGCCCAGATCCTTATTTCCTTGTATGTCCCCTTTGAGCCACTGCATTGGCTCAGAGGGCAAAAAGGAACTAAACGTTGCTTTAAAGCAGCAGCTGAAGATTCCCCTGTAAATACTAGGAGGCATTCTGGGGCAGGCTAAGGACCAGGAGGGGGCATGGCAAAGGTATGAGAGGTGGGACTGGAGCATGATGCGCTCTTGCAATCTTGGCCAGCAGCATCATGGGAGTAGCTACCAGGCACAGAAAGTTAGAACTTAGCCCCAGGCAGCTTAAGAGGTTGGCTGGGTCAGGAGAAAGGTGGCTTGAACCTACCTGTGATCCTCTATTTCCCCAGAACATGAAGCAGAGCTCTGGAAAATCTGGGGGTGTAGCTCTGAGTTGTTGACCTAACACATGCCTCTGTGGCTTGAAACATTAGCAACAAAGAGAAGTTAAATGAGATGGAAAGTCTGAGGACCGTGTTTTTATCTTTGCTCAAATTATGGTAGTTTGAAGTTGAGTTGATTACTTGGTTCCATCAACTGTCAGCTAAAACCTTTATGTGTACTTTGCCAGAGCCTGGTGGGTCTTGTGGTGTGCTGGGTCATGTATATGGACCTGGAGAAGAAATAGGAGGTGACATTCGTTTGGATGAAGAGGAATTTTGGAGAATGGGTTATGTCTGGAATGGCAGGTGTTTTCTTTAACTGATCAGCTCTCCCCCAAAGTGCAGTGAGGCAACAAGCATTAGCTTCAGACTCTTACGGCAACTTTATGTACAGTGAATGTCATTGCATATGTGCCTCTTGCTGATGCCACCATGGAAATAGGTAACACATGAATACAAGCCAAGTTTGATTTAAAAAAAAAGAAGATTGCCTTAGGTCAGGCTATTGAGTTCACATCCAGGTCCCCAAATAAATGGCTTGATTTGTACTAGCACTGAGTGCTAAGAAATTCCCAATAGGTACTCATTTTTAAAAACAATATTGAGCAAAGTTCACTGGGAACGTGAAGCAGTTTTGCTATATAGAAAGAGTAGCATGCTTCAGCAAACAGGCTGCTTTCAATTATCTTTGTACTATACCCATTATTGGAGCATGACTTTAGTCTAAGTCTAACTTTTCTATCCTATTTCAATGATCCTTAGATAGTGTTCCAGCTGTGCGGGTATTGTATTTCCACTAACTCCACCTCCCAGGCACCCGGGAGATCCAAGGGCTTAATTAGCTGTATTGTAAAGTTCGAGCTGATGTTTTGGGGGAAAAAACCCAGAGCTGGCATTGCTGGGCAAAGTAATGTAAAACCTGCCGTCGCTCATTTCTCTCTCTCTTCCTCTCTCTCTCTTTGCAGAAGGAATCGTTTTCGTTCACCTCTAAATGTCACAGAGTTGAGAAGCTTTGACCCAGCTGTTAAACTTATCGGCCCACTCCAACCATTTCACCAGTAGCTGCTTTTTTTCTCCCTTTTCCTTTCTCCGCTAGAACTTTTTCAGTCCTGTCTCGTTTGAGGTTTAAACAAAGTCCTAAGTTCTCACAGAGGTGGTGAAGGACTCCATCTTTCCTCTCAGTGTTTCCATGATTTCTAAAACGTGCATTCTTGGAACAAAAGGGCCTCTTCCATGCGGTGCTGGGACTTCTGGGGGTGATGCTGTATTTCAATGTGTAGAGGGCAATAGGGGGAGCTCTTAGAGGGGTCACACGATCCTCTTCTGTGCGGGTCATCCTGCCCCGGAACTCCCTTCCCCCCGATTGGTCAAATCGACTCTTGGGAAAGTCCTCTGTGGCTGAAACCCATCCTGATTGGTATAGGGCGATGGGTGGAGTTTTTAGAGGGGTCACATGACCCTCTTCCGGCCTGGTCTCTCCACCCCGGAACACCCCCAGATTGGTCAAATCTCCTCTCGAGGTGGTCCTATGGGGGTGTTTGAAACCCATCGTGATTGGAGGAGTTCTTAGAGGGGTCACATGATACCCTTTACTTCTGGTCATGTGTCCGTCTTGACCCTGAAAATAGTACCCCGGGTCAGAGATGTCACGTGGAACTGGCCAACCCACTGGGTAGAATGTGCATCTAGGGCTGCATTTGGTGAAGAGAACCCCCACTTGCTGCAGTGCAGTGGGAATCCACATGAAGTTGCCTTAGGATCATTTTCCTAGCAAACAAAGGAGGAATTGTGAGCTGTGTCAGGTCAGCTAGTCAAGTGGGAAGGAGCTGGTACAGTCCAGAAAGTGAATCAGTCCTGTCTGGGAAATCAGACCCATGTTGATAAACATTGTGGTTGGAGGTTTTTCCCTGGGAGACTATGAATATTCAGTTAATCTCTTTCCTCCTTAGCCAGCATGAACACAGAGCTATAAATAGAAATGCAAAGGAGTGAAGTGATCTACTTGCCGAATACATGCATTCCAGCGATAGCCCTGGTTGTGGGGAGCTCTTACTGGGGCCAGTGATACCATCTCCTAGGGTCTGTGCTGGCTGGAGGGGATTATGGACACGGACCACTGCCATTGTCCAGACAGGTGCTCAGACACCATGATGATACATGCAGTGTAAACTCCAGACAGACAGATTAAATAACAGAAATTGTGGTTCACATGCTGCCAACCACTCATTCTTTGCCCTTGCAGAGTGTGTTCCTCAGTTATCAGCATCCTTTTGGCCTAAGGTTGTCTAATGTTTGCTTAGATTAAGAAAGAAGTTGAGGTCCCATGCTAATACCAACCTCGTTTCCTAATCTAGACAAACCTAAAACTAGAACAGGTAGAGTTGGCAGATTCCAATAAGTGTATGTCACGGGGTATTGTGGTGATAGCAACGGAGCCTGGGAAAGGCTTCTAAATACCCTAGGCAGACCAGCAGGTTCAGAATATGCATAGAAAGTATACCGTTTGTTTTCATCCTCTGAGTACTGTCACGGATCCACAGGGTTTGGTCTATGCCCCCAGCCTGTAAGCAGTCCCTTGGGAGTGACCCCTTCAGTGTGACAGTCCCCAAAGACCCTCACAGTTACACAAGGGCAGGTCCGCAGCCCCCAAGACTCTGAAACTGGGCCTTCAGGCCCCAGCAAACCCTGTCTCTTTCCATTGCTCCCTGCAGTGAACACAGCCAGTCAGACTCCTGTGGGAGGTTTATACTACACCCCTTCAGGGCACAATGCTCTCAGAGAGTATTTGCAGTGACACAGGCAGTCTTTCCAAAACAAGGTAACAATTTATTAGTCACTTGGCCTAAAGCATCTGAAAGTCTTTAGGTTAACAAAGAAAAGCAAAGGTTAAGATAGAGTTCAGCCTGGCCAACCCTAGGCCTGGGCTCCCTAGTCCTAAGTGTGTGTGAGTGTCTCTCCAAAGGCCACCTTACACCTTTCCTCTTCATTCTCTAGCTGGAGCCTTTGTTCTGATCACCTGTAGGGAGGTGGGGCAAATCTCCTTGTTGTTGACTGCTAGATGGGAATGTCCCAGCCACTGTGGTTCCCATTGTCTTTTCCAGATCCTCCATTGATATGGGTCAGTTTCAGCCAATGCTTAACTACCTATACCACCCCAGACAGATATGTGACACAATGCCCCAGGTCCCCCACTGCCTCAAAAGCAGCTTTTTAACCCTTTATGTTCCATGCATGGCAATGCAAAGCACAGAGGGAAAGTGAGGCATGCATAAGAATCGTAAACGCATTACCAAAATTCCCACTTTGTCATATTTACAACCTCAGGGAGGCAAACCGAGAGCCTGTGAGGGGAGAGCTCACACCTCACTGGGCTGATTCAGGGGATGGATTCAGTCCTTCTCTTGTTTTTTGCCTTCAGACAGTTCATTGTTTGGCCAATTTAGCCCAGGTGCTTCCTTCTGGAAAAACCTAGAGATATTTTACTTTCCCTTATATTAAGCTTATTTATCACTATGGGCCAGAAATTGCATGCAACTCCAAGGGGGAAGATTATTACAGCTCCTCCAAGAACCAAAAATAGTGGGGGCATTTAAGGTGAATCACTCAGGTTGTCAACATCTCCAAAGAGGTGCCACCCTGGGGACGGTTGTATATACTGCTTTGAACTGGGTTTCCCAGAAACCAACAGACCAAGAAAAAGATTTTTATATAAAAAAGCTGGGGTTAAACTGACTCAGGGCTGTCTTCTGTCCAAGAGGGGCCTCAACCCTTGTGGAAAGTTTGGAAAGACTTTGGCCAATTAGGGCTCCATAAGACTAATTGGTGATTTCTGGTGTGTTTCGAGTGTTTAAATCTGTTTATTGTTTTTATTATGGTTTCTCTGTAATGCTTTTATCTTAAAAATAAATGTGTTTGCTTAGAAGGAGCGTTGTGATAATGTGTAACTGCTGGCAGCACACAGTTCCTAGCCCTTGGAGAGAAAGCAAAGCCCGGGCCGTTAGGCAGACTGGCTTGCTGGGAATATCACAGTGTAGGGTAGGAAGCTATGCAGCCTTAAATTCCCTGGTGAAAAGGAAGTTGGACAAGGGTCCCTGCCAAGAGGCAAGTGACTGCAGGAGAGCTGAAACTTGACTGAGCATTCCTGGAGTGTACCACAAAGGGGGCAGACAGAAACAGGTGCAGTTACCCTGAAACTATGACAACCATGCATCTGGGGCTGGGTTAGATAGGACAACAGAGTGTTTTCCAGCTCCTATGATGCTGTGGTTGTGGTGTCCCACTGTTCCATGTATACATCCTTCCTGGGGATCCTTTGGCAAGACATATCTAACCCTTAGATTTTGGCTAATGTTGGCTTTTTGTATTCATCCCATTTTGTTGTCTGAGTTACACAACACAAAAGAACGGTTCATCTGAAAAGTAGTCTCGTTCTTCAGAGACAAAACCAAGCAGGTGCAGAACTAGCAATAGAAGGCTGAGTTTGCTGCTTTCACAGGTTAGGCAAGGTGGGGTGAGCAATTTAGCCACAAGCTCACCACGCAGGCTGCACCTCGGTTGGAAGCTCCTTTCTTCACAGATGAATACCTTGATCTTAGCTCTCTCCCTTGTCTCTTCATCACCTCAGCAGCCCTGCGTGGTCTCTCAAGAACTGCACACCTGACTCTGGCATGCTGAGTGCTATCAGCTGCTGAAACCACAGCTTGAACCAAGAAAGCCTTTGCTCTCACTCGCTCAAGATAGATTTGTATCTAATGAAAAGAAAAATGAACCAGACTGTTCTCAGTTTTTCTCTTTAAAATTAACATGTAGCTCAGTAGGCAGGAAATTATAGGCATGACTGTGACAACCAATTCATTAGCCAGACTCAGCATCTAATTGTAACACCGACAGACTCCAATTGTCAGTGGGTGGGATTGAACCTGGGACCTCTGGAGCTAAATGCATGAGCCTCTACTGCATGAACTAAAAGCAACATGGCACTTGGCTGAGGCTGTAACATATCATTAATCTCTAAGTCAGGGGTTCTCAAAGTGGGGGTTGAGACCCCTCAGGGGGTTATGAGGTTATCATGTGAGGGGTTGTGAGCTGTCAGCCTCCACCCCAAACCCCGCTTTGCCTCCAGCATTTATAATGGTGTTAAATATATAAAAAAGGTGTTTTTAATTTATTAGAGGGTCACAAGAAGGTTGTGAGGCATCAACAATATGGAGGAGGATCAGAATATTATACAGGAAGATCTGGAATGACAGAAATTGGATGAAATTCAATAATACAAAGTGCACTTAGGGTCTAATAATAAGAATTTCTGCTACCAGCTGGGGGTTCATCAGCTAGAAGTGCTACAGGAAGAGAGAAACCTGGGTGTGTAGGTCGATCATAGGATGACTGTGAGTCATTACTTGTGATGCAGCTGTGAAAAAGGCAAAGGTGATCTTAGGATGGATCAGGCGAGGCATTTCCAATAGAGATAGAGAAGTATTAATGCCATTGTACAAGGCACTGGTAAAACCTCATTTGGAATACTGTGTACAATTCTGGTGACCCATGTTCAAGAAAGATTAAAATAAACTAGAACAGATGCAAAGAACAGCTACTAGGCTGAGCAGGGGAATGGAGGGTCTGTCTTATGAGAGGAGACTGGAAGAGTTTGGCTTGTTTAGTCTCACAAAAAGAAGGCTGAGAGGAGATATGATTGTCCTCTGTAAATACATTAGGGGGATAAACACCAGGGAGAGTGAAGAGCAACTTAAGCTAAAGGACAATCTTGGTACAAGACCAAACGGATATAAACTGGCCATGAATAAATTCTGGCTGGAAATTAGAAGAAGGTTTCTAACCATCAGGTGGGTAAGGTTCTGGAACAACCTCCCAATAGGAGTTGTGGGGACAAAAAACTTCATTAGTTTTTAGCGAGAGCTGGATACATTTATGAGTGCAATTGAATGATGGGGTTGCTTGTGATAGTAGGGGGAAGGGTTCAACAGCTTGCTTCTGGTTTATGTCTTCTGTTCCTAAAGCTCATGTTTCATGATTCAGCTGGCTACCAGCAGGGATCAGGAAGGGATTATTTCCCCGCCAGTGTATTCTGGGGTTTTTTTTAATCTCCTTCCTCTGAAGCTTATGGGATGGCCACAGTTGGAGATAGGACATTGGACGGGGCAGGTCAGGACTCTGAGTTGGCACTGAACATTCTCTCTCAGGTACTTGGCTGGCTGGTTCTTGCTCACATGCTCAGGGTCTAACTGATCACCAGTATGGGGTTGGGAAGGAATTTTCCCCCAGGTCAGATTGGCGGTAACTTTGGGGCTATTTCACCTTCCTCTGCAGTGTGCGGGTACAGGTCACTTGCAAAGATTAGCTGGGTATATCTCACTTTAATTATTCTCCTGCCACTTCAGGGGCCTCAGGCATGGGTGCACTTCACTCCCTTCTGTTTTCTGCCTGTTGCACATAATAAGCTAGTTTCCTGAGGGTCTCATTTACTTTGGTCTCATTTCTGTTGTTGTGTTTAATGTATTGTGCCAGGTGGTGTTGGTGGCCTGTGATATACTGGGGGTCAGACTAGATGATCTAGGGGTCTCCTCTGGCCTTAACCTCTATGACTCTTTTACTCAGCTGGACCCTGGAGAAGAATTTGGTGTTTGCTTTTCCCTCTCTGTACTTTCCACCTTAGTGATCTGTCAGATGAGACGTTAAACTGACATGCCACCTGCTGCTGCAGTGGTTGCTCAGGTGCAGTTACAATTTCCCTCAGCTGCTGTTAGAGCCATGGAGGAAAAGAAGACAAAGGGCTAAGAGGTATGGCACTGAGATTAGAGGCCAAGCCAGCACCTTCTCTAAAACAATAATGGGCAGGTTGGTGGGAAATGGCCAGTACAGACATTAGTCAAGCCTCCTAGACATGGAAGTGGACAAGGCAGAAAATATGAAGCCTCCTACTTCCTCCAGTAGGTCCCATTTCCTATTTACCCTGGTTTTGCCGAAGATCGTTTGTCTCTGGATACTTTCCCTGCAACCCCACAAAGGTGCCTTGCAACAACACACATAGGACAGGAAATATCAACTCAGACATCTTGGCCTCCTGCTGGAGTGGTAAGGGCTGGGCCTTAAAGGAGCACTCCACCTTTGGCCCTGACAGAGTTACTAGGTATCTGTCTCCAAGTATCACAAGAGTGTAAACACCCCGTGGGGTGTGTGTGCGTGCGTGCTATAAGTGACGATGTAACTAGGGGGGATAAAATTGTGTTTCGAAAAAATTGGCTGAAAATGAAGGGAAACTGCACTTAAGTGAGCTGCATTTGGTTATGGAATGATCTCCTCAAGGGAAGGGGTTGGAGAAAAATTATACCAGCTTCAATAAATCTATTTTAAACCACCCCAGTTAAACTGGTGCAAATTCCTAAATAATACACATTTAAACCAGCTTACCACATCCTTAATTCACTTTAGTTTTTGTTGGTAAATTCCCTACAGCAACTGTCTAGTGGGAACAACCCCTCACTGACAACTCCTTGGACCCTGATTCTGAAGGCTCAGGCTGAGAGATGATGCTGGACAACAGCAGAAGCTTCCCACAGTTCATTCCTGGCAGCGCACAGAAACATTTCTTTTTAGTCATTGGGTGATTAGTCGGGGCCCATTTGCTGGTTAAAGACAGGCTTTGGGTGTGCACTTCTGTGCCATCTCTGCTGATGCGACGTACCCCTGACCAGTATCGCCACCTGTCCAGCACCATTCCTGCTGGTTTTGCCAATGGATCACAATCATGAACTGCAGCATCCTCTGCTAGTCCAGCTCAGTGAGGAGCAATGGTAATGCATCAGTGCAGTAAAATGCTATCAAATAAGAACACGCCAGTTGCTCACACTGGCAGCAGCATTTTACATCCTCTTTGCCCTCATAAGAACATAAGAACGGCCGTACCGGGTCAGACCAAAGGTCCATCTAGCCCAGTATCCTGTCTACCGACAGTGGCCAATGCCAGGTGCCCCAGAGGCAGTGGACCAACAGGCAATGATCAAGTGATCTCTCTCCTGCCGTCCATCTCCATCCTCTGACAAACAGAGGCTAGGGACACCATTCCTTACCCATCCTGGCTAATAGCCATTAATGGACTTAACCACCATGAATTTATCCAGTTCTCTTTTAAACGCTGTTCACTTTGCATTACTGAGTATTCAAGGTGTAGGGCAACAATGAATCAGTCTCTCACTCTGTATAATACTCTCTTTGCAGCACATTCCCACTTCTTGCCTAGAACATAGGTGCTGGAACAAGGGGTGCTGGAGGTGCTGCCGCACCCTCTGACTTGAAGTGGTTTCCATCCTATCCAGGGTTTACAGTTTGGTTCAATGGCTCTCAGCACCCCCACTATACAAATTGTTCCAGCACCCCTGGCCTAGAGTCATTACATTTAAAGATGTGCACAGAAAACAGAGTCATAGCCACATAGACTGGATTTTGCACCAGCACCTGACTGGTATCTCATCTGGCTAGGCACCTAGCATCAGGGCCCTGTGTTAAAATTTTGGTTCCAATATATGAGGGCATCTAACCAGTGGCCTGAGAGACCTGCCATGCCATAAGCCAACTCTCAGCCCATCCAGTGGAACTGACTCAGGAATGGGCTCAGAGAGCATCGTCCTGACTTTCTGGTTTGGGCTGCTATTAGCTTCCAGTTCCCTCTGAGTCCTGCCCTGAGCAGATGGGGGGGGGGGGCTACAAGAACAGTTTGGGTCTTGGGGTCTTTGCACCTGCAGAGAGAGGAAATGTGGTTTCTTTAATGATCTGATAGATGCCCTCCCATGAGCACAGAACGGAAGGGAAGGTGTGTTCAGCCCTTCGTGCTTTCTTGCACGTTATATTTCCTGCTTTATTTTTTCCTTTAACCCTGAGGACTCTGAGACCACAAAGGCTCAACCACCTTTTCCTCTCCCTCTCCCAGTCATGCCCAATGGACACCCCACCTTCCACTTTCCCCAACTCCCTCACACCTTCTTAACTCTCCTAGCCCAGTTCCAGTCTCATCTCATTTATATATGCCCCATTACCATTGTGTCAGGGCACCTCTCAAGCACTGTGGATTTATTCTCACAACACCCCTGAGAGCTAGGTCAGTATTAACGGATGAGGAAACTGAAGCACAGAGAAGTGATCAGCACCCAGACACGCCTATTGAGAACCCCCACACTCATGGGCAGCGGGTATCATAAGCTGGGGAAGGCTGTGCCTTCCCAAACAGCCAGGCATGACCCCACCCATGCTCTGCCCCCAGGTCCCCTCCTGCTTCCCACTGTGGCCCATTCTTCCTAGTTCACTTGGGCTGGGGCTGGGGCTGTGGGTGCAGCCCACCTGCCCGGCGCTCCAGGGCTGGCAAGGTTGGGGCCATACTACCCACCCTCCTGGCACTCTGGATAGGGGCACTAGCCTGAGACGGGGGCCAGCAGCCGTGGGGGGGGGGGGGAGCCGAGGGGGGGGGGGGGGGGGGGGGGGGGGGGGGGGGGGGGGCGCTCAGGGCTGTGGTGGGGGGGTGGAAGGTGTTAGGATATAGATATTCAGGCCTGTCTGTAAAGGCCTATACTTTAAGAATTTAGGTATATGCTTATTATTTAGCTAGTTATAGAGATACACATCCTCCCATTCCAAACCCGCCATATTGAAATAAGACGATCTGCGGCTGTTAGACAGGGGATCCGATCTATCACCTCCAGAGACAGGGAAGAGCCTAGAAGATGTAAAAGGAAATTTAGTTTGATAGTTTTCTATTTGGTAAGAACTCACTTAGCAATAGGCACAGCTGGGAAACCCCTATGTCTTTATAGATGTCGTTGTGAAATCCTCACTTCTGCATTGTTTTGTCATTATATTCCCACTTTGCTATTGTTTATTTGCATGGTCTCTGGCTGGTTCTGTGATTGTTTCTGGCTGCTGTATAATTAATTTTGCTGGGTGTAAACTAATTAAGGTGCTGGGATATAATTAGTTGGCTAATCGTGTTACAATATGTTGGGATTGGTTAGGTAAATTTCAGTAGAATGATTGGTTACGGTTTGGGAAACACTGGGTTAAGGTATAGCTAAGAATATTACTATATAAATTAAGGGCAAACAGGAAGTAAGTTGGGATTCGAAAATAAGGAAAAAGGAACTTGGATTTAAGCTTGCTGGAAGTTCACCCCAATAAACATTGAATTGTTTGCACCTTCGGACTTCGGGTATTGTTGCTCTTTGTTCATGCGAGAAGGATCAGGGAAGTGGGAGAGTGAAGGAATAAGCTCTCTAACAGCTTGGTGCCGTGACTCAGAAGGGGGGGGCCTTGGCCAGAAGGGGTAGGGCTGGGGGCTAGCCTCCCCCAGCTCACGGTCCATGCGCCTCCGATGCTCACACTCCCCTAATGGAGGCCAGGGCCGGCTCTGGCTTTCTGGCTGCCCCAAGCAAAAAAAAAACGGCGGCACGGCCAGAGCCAGGGGGCAGGGGGAGTCCCTTCCCTGCAGATGTGCCCCGACTAGCAGGGGGAGGGAGCGGAGGGAGAGAGAGAAGGGGGGCGACCAGGGCTTCAGCGGGGCGCTGCCACGCGGCCCCTCCCACCGTGCCCCCTGCCGGGAGGGCTCTGCACCACTCCAGTCGGCTGGAAGGGAAGGATGCAGGGTGCCCTGCCAGGCTTGCTGCAGGGCGCTCCCGTCCTCCACGCTGCTGCCCGCTACAGCCCCCTTATCCCACCATCTAGATCCTTAAGAAATGCATAGGGGAAACTGAGGCACCCACACAGTATTCAGAGAAAACATTAAGAACATTCCCACTTTGTAACACCTGTATATGACTAGTTATATACTTTAAAGGGTGTAAAATAATCAAGTATTGTGCTAAACACAATGATACTCCAAACTGACCACCAACTTTAAGTTGCGTGTTTTTCCCCTCAGGTGAGGGCTCTGGGGTGGGGCTGGGGATGAGGGGTTCACAGTGCAGGAGGGTGCTCAGGAGTGGGGTGCTGGGGGCGCAGGCTCTGGGGTGGGGCAGGGCTGGGGATAAGAAACTTGGGGTGCAGACAGGCTGCCCCAGGGCTAGGGCCAGAGAGGACTTACCCCCCCCCCACACACACACACTGGCAGCAGCAAGCTCCGGGGGAGGGACCCCTCCTCTTACCCTCCCCCCCCAGCACACTAACTCTGCACCATGGTCACTGCACATGCTCCTAGGGCTTCTCTCAGGTCCAGAAAGCCCACTCACCTCCCCTATGGTGGGTATCGGGGGCGGGGAGGGTTTGCCATCACGTGTGCAGGAGCAGTGCCAGGGCTTTTGCCGCCCTAGGCGGCAGCGCTCCTCCTCTGAGCATTGATTCGGCGGCGGGGGTCCTTCCGCAGTTCCGTTCTGCGTCTTCAGGGCACTTTGGCGGCGGGTCCCAGAGTGGAAGGACCCGCCGCTGAATTTCCGCCGAAGACCCAGAGCAGAAGGACCCCCCCGCTGCCGAATTTCTGCCGAGGATGGCAAAATGCCGCCCCCCAAATCCTGCCGCCCTATGCGACCGCCTAGGGTCGCCTAGTGGAAGCGCTGGCCCTGCATGTGTGGCCTCCCTTGCTGCTGCCCCTCACCATAGCCTCACTGGCGATGGGGCTGCCCCTTGCCCAGCGTGGGGCAGGAGTGGGGACTGCAGGGTGGTGGCTGTGGGGGGGGGGGTGTCACAAAATTCACCCAAGCCCCAGCTGCTCAGGTCTAGGAAGCCCCCCTCCCTCATCTCCCCTGTGGTGGGTGGGTGGGTGCTGAGGGGGGAGAGGACTGCCATCACATGTGGCTTCCTTCCTCCGCTGCTGCAGCCTGCTGCCCCTCGTCCTAGCCTCACTGGGGGTGGGGGGATGGGGCTGCCCCTTGCCCAGCGTTGGGCAGGCAATGGGGGGGGGGGGGATTAAAGGGTCAAACACTCACTGAAGCCCCAGCAGTTGCTCAGGTGAGTGAGATCCACTCCAGAGGTCCATCTCCTCGCCGGAAGTCCCTCCAGGTGGTTGCCGGGGGAGGGGGCACACCGGGCTGTGTTCTTTCAGGCAGGGAAGCTCCGGGGCGCGGGTGGGGGACGACTCACAGGGGCCGGGGCCCGCTCCACGCAGGGCCTGGGGAGAAACCCAGCTCCAAATATTGGTGGAGCACAGCCCCCAGCCTTGAATATTCCTGGTGCTCGGGCACCACGATCCCATATAACCTGCCGCCCCTGGCCGCCCCAACCACCAGCTTGCTCGGCTGGTGCCTGGAGCCGGCCCTGATGGAGGGTGCTTGGTGCTGAGTACTTTTGAGAATTTGGTCCCACGTGATTTGCCCAGTATCACAGATGGAGATTGTGGCAGAGCCAGGAACAGACCCCAGACTTCCTGAGTCCCAGTGCAGAGCTTTCAGCACAAGAGCAATCCTCTTGGAGGCAGCTCCTTGTTTCTCTTCTGACAGAGTAGTGTATGGCACAGGCTCCACTCACTCTGGAACCTCTCTCCAGAGATGTCCACACTGTCCCACCTCTCTCCAAGTCTGTTAGCAGCAAATGCAGTTTCATTTTTTAGTTACACTTTGACTCCTTGACTTGAAATAAATTCCAAAAAGGATAAGCGACTGTACAGACAAGCTGATCACAAAATGAGAGTATGGCTGCACCACAAACCTATATTAGGTCAAGTATCAGGGGGTAGCCGTGTTAGTCTTTATCTACAAAAACAACAAAGAGTCTGGTGGCACCTTAAAGACTAACAGATTTATTTGGGCATAAGCTTTCGTGAGTAAAAACCTCACTTCTTCGGATGCATAGAGTGCATCCGAAGAAGTGAGGTTTTTACTCACGAAAGCTTATGCCCAAATAAATCTGTTAGTCTTTAAGGTGCCACCAGACTCTTTGTTGTTTCTATATTAGGTCAATTTACAGTAATTACTGTGGTGGTGCATGTCCACACTACCCTCCTTTGGTTGGGGTGTGCATCCTTGCCAGGAGCATTTCCACCGACTTAAGAGGGACGGTGTGAGGAACTGAGATCCTGATCTTTCAGCTCTGCTGGTAACTCCCTGACAGGAGCCTGGCTATCCCACATGCTCCTGGGCTCCCAGAGGGCTGACCCCCCCCCCACTTCCCATTCCCTTCAGGGAGCAGGGGGAAGCAAGCTGCCCGGGGCTTCTAGCCCCCCCCCCCACCCCATTCACCACCATGAGTGGGGGAAGCCACCTCTGTTCCCCACTGGGAGCAGGGGGAAGCTGCCCCAGGCTTCCCACCCCCCTGTTCCCTGCCAGGAGTGGGAGGAAGCTGCCCAGGGCTTCTTGTGCCCAGGGAGCAGGGTCCAGTTGCGCCAGCTTCTTGGGGCACCCCTTGGCCACTCCCCACTAGGAACCGGACAGCCTTGTCAATTTCACAGCTCACTGAGCTGACTGGCTCCCGGCAGGTGGTGGGTGGTGGGTCACCCTGGCTTCTCGCCCCAGCTCTCAGATGGGAGCAGGGGGAACGCTGGCTACCAGCCGGAAGCAGGATCCAGCCGCCCAGCTCTCCAAAGGACAGACCTTGTGCCAGCCAAACTACACCAACATAAGCCTTACGCCTCTCGTGGAGGTGGAGTTATGATGTCACTGTAGTAGGGCACTTACATCAGCAGGGGGAAGACTGTAGTGTAGACACTGATATAATTAGGATGACATAAGCTGCCTTATGTTGACCTAGCTGTGTAGTTTAGATCAGCCCTGCCCTTTGCAGGGGCCAGTCAGAAACAGCTGAGTCCATGAAGTGGATAGAAGGCAGTGTAGTGCACACATGGAAGGGGCATAAACCTGGAGTCCAGCCTGGAGGTGCAGCACAGAAAGTGCAGCCATGGGGAAGGAGATGTCACCTTTGTGTCCTCCATATTATGGGCTGTTCCAAGTCCATCCTGAGCTGCAGCACAGCACAGAATCCCTGAAGCACTATGTGCTACTGTACCCATCTGCCCCAGAACTCCTACACAAGGGCTTGGGATGGTGGCTGCTTGGGGCCACTATCTGCACTGGGGGAATTCTCCCTTGGCTGCTGTGACACATTAACAGCCCCTGTGTGCCACTGGAATGGGGGTTAGAATCTGTCCCCTGCTTTCCTGCTACTCTCTGAGGCCTGGGAAGGAGTGAGCCTATTTCAGCCTTTCACTGCAGGGATTTCTGCTCATCCTAGTCAGGATTTGTCGACAGCTACGTTCCCTGTAAGCTGCGTGGCCATGCAGCCATGCGGCAGGCTATTTATCGCCGCACAGGAGCCCAGTGAACCCGGTCGGGAATTACCGTGGCTGGGGGAGGGCTGCCCTCCCCCAGCCCCCAACCTGCCGCGGCCGGGGCGCCCAGTCCCAGCCGTGGCCAGGGCACTGGAGCCAGAGTGGCCCAGTCCCAGGGGTGGCACTCCCCCAGCCCGGACATGCTGGGGCTGGGGGAGGGGCACCTATCCTGCAGCCACAGCCACAGAGCTACCACCTCTCCCCCCAAGTCCAGGTGCTGCTGCAGGGAGAGAGAGCTGGGGGGAGTCCTTTCTCCCTGCTGTAGCCCCGGAGCCCCCTCCTGCACCCCAAACATCTCATCCCTTGCACCCAACCCATCTGCTCCAGCCCTGAGTCCCTCATCCCTGGCCCCACCCCACAGCCCGTACCCCCAGCTGGAGCCCTCCCACCCCTGCACTCCAACCCTTTGTCTCAGCCCTGAGCCCCCTCCCACACTCCTAACCCTTGAGCCCCACCCCCACCATATGAATTTTGTTATGTGCACCAATATGAAGGTGATGTGTCACACATCACCTCCATATTGGTGCACATAACAAAATTCATTCCGCACATGGGTGAGAAAAATTAGAGGGAACACTGGTTGACCCCATGAAATACCTTAAGAAGGAAAGTTCTGGGAGTGTTTTTAAGTGACAGTGGCTCCCCCTCCACACTTACCATGTGACTGTCATCTCTTTGGACCCCCTTGCTAATGAAAACATGAGTCTGGCTACAAAGGGCACAGATCAGAGAGAACTAGTTATGAAACATGCGGGTGGACGCTTCCATTCCCGTGGAGTTTGTGGAGATAAGCTTATCTCCTTACGGGGGATTCAGCTGAAACCGCTCAGCCTTCCTCAAACTCTTTGTCTTCTCATCTTTCTTTCTTTCAGGCAGCAAATCCATGCTGTCCACTTACTGCTGAGCCCCTGCTCCCTTCATTGGAGATGGCCTATAGCCTTTGATGAGCAAGGTTTGGCGTAACAGCTCAGGAGTCAGGGGCTACTGTAATATGGGTGGAATCATAAAAAAGCTTATTGGCAAAGTGGCTGTGAAATCTCTCGTACATTTCCTGTGAGTTTGAAGTCAGGTCTCCCTGTAGGACATTTCATTCCTTCTCTCCTGCAGCTGTTCCTCATTTCCCAGCTATAGATTCTTCCTATTTTGCTGGAACTTTTGAGTGTACCCTTGGGGTTTGGAGAGGGGACGGGAGTAAACATCTGCAGTACAATCCCACCCTCTCCCTTCCCCTTTGCAGTTTGGCCCAGCTACATATAGCTTCCGACAGACCAAAACAATGGAGCAGGTCTGGGGTTAGTAATCAGAAAATGGAGATCAGCTGTGGCTGCCTCTGAGTTGGGCTGTGATTTGATGGGACTGAGGCCAGGTAGGTTCCTCCTCACCCCCCGGCAGCACAGCAGCCCACAGAGGACAAGACTTTGCAGGAGAAAAAATGATTTGAAATACGAACACAGAAACAACTGAAACGATTCAAACAGGTCCCTGTCCCTACTGTCAGACCGGCTTTCAGTTTGGGCAACGGGATGATATAGGGTGATGCCGTGGACAGGGGAGGTTGTAGCAATGACTAGAATCTTGAGTCCTGTCCCAGCATTCACTGGACATGTGTAGCAGGGCAGTGCCCCGCTCCTGAAAAAAGGTAAGCTTATTGGGTGTGGCTGCAGCTGTGGCCGCTTCGCCAATCAGGCCACAGCTGGCCCTGATAAAAGGGCTGAGCTGGGTCAGGTCTCTCTCTCTCTCTCTCACTTGCCTGCCTGAAGGAGGTGCAGCCCAGAAATAAGCAGAAGCACCTGGTCCTAACCCCTTGCCAATGCTGAATGGCCATTACAGACTGCAGTCTGCCCCTTGGGAAAGGGGCTAAAGGATGACTGGCAGTAGACACTGAGGCAAGCTGGGGATAGAGGGTTGGAGGGTTCCCTGGGGAGGGGAGACCCAGCGCGGGGGTACTGCGGAGGGCAGAACCCTGAGGTACATGGGGTCTGGGATGGACATGGGGGCCCTAAGGCAGGCTGGACAAGAGTTAATTCCCAAGACAACCAGCAGGAGGTGCCGCACCAGTGAGTCTCACTGTGCTACAACATGTGTAACATCTGGGATGGATTCTGGCTTCATGGAGCCAGACTTTCAAATATTCAGCACCCATGCTTAGGGATACAGCTTCAAAAGATCTCCTGATTGTCAGAATTTAAGATTTTACATAGCAGGTTTTTCTCCTAAGGAGTTTTGCACTTAAAATGTTCATCTGTGCCAAAACAGACCAATCCCAGGAGCTACCAACCTTTACTATGAGAACAGCACAAACCCAGGCCGGAACACACAAGTGTGACACAAATAGCTTGTGACATATGTCCTATCGGCACCACCTTCCAATGCACTCAGAATCCGAAGTCAGGCCAAGCCAAAATACCCCTATGTGGCTCCATTTCCCTGGCAGGGTTTGCAGTCTTCTGTATAAAATGTTTTAAGAGAAGACTATGAATGAGTTTAAAGCCAGCCAAAGAGAGTGGTCCCCAGTGTTAGGGAGGACTTGGTCCAAGATGATAGATTCTAAGACCAAAAGGGACCAGAGTGATCATCTAGTCTGATCTCCTGTATAGGACAGCCCCTCCTCCCCAACATAGAGAACTTCCCCCAAAATAATTCTTTTGAACTAGAGCGTGTCTTTTTTTTTTTTTTTTTTAAATCCAATCTTGATTTTAAAATTTCCAGTGTTGGAGAATCCACCACAATTTTGGCAAATTGTTCCAATGGCTAATGGTTAAACCAGGGGTCGGCAACCTTTCAGAAGTGGTGTGCCGAGTCTTCACTTATTCGATTTAACTTAAGGTTTCGCATGCTGGTAATACATTTTAATGTTTGTTAGAAGTCTATATAAGTCTCTATAAGTCTATATTATATAACTAAACTATTGTTGTATGTAAAGTAAAGAAGGTTTTCAAAATGTTTAAGAAGCTTAATTTAAAATTAAATTAAAATGCTGATCTCACACCGCCAGCCCACTCAGCCTGCTGCCGGCCTTGGGTTCCGTTCACCTAGTTTGGCAGTGGGCTGAGCGGGGCCTGCGGGACCCCAGCTGGCAAGCGGCCGGCAGCTGGGACCCCAGACCTGGGGTGCAGGTGGGAATGTGGGGGGCGGGTGCAGGAGCTCCCGTTTAGTGCTCAGGGTGGGGGTGGGTATGGGGGGGGGGGGCAGGGGTCGGGGCAGGGGGGGGGGGGGGGCTGGAGTCAGAACGGGGCTGGAGGTGTATGAGGGGATGCAGGGTCAGGGCAGAGGACTGGGGTGCTCGGCTCATTGGGGTGCTCATGGCAGGGGGCTGGAGGGGATAACCAAGCTTCTGCCTCCTGCCCCCGCAGGAGAAATTGGTGGGTGGGGGGGGGGCCTGAGTGGGGCCAGGATCCCGGCAGGCAGCAGCATGCCATTAAAAATCGGCTCGCGTGCCGTCTTTGGCACACGTGCCGCAGGTTGCCAACCCCTGAATTTGTTTCATTTCAATTCCCAGCCATGGACTATTGTTACACCTTTGTCTTCTCCCATTGTCAAATATTTGTTCCCCATGGAGGTACTTACAGACTGTAATCGAGTCACTCCTTAACTTTCTCTTCGTTAAGCTAAGGCCATGTTTACATGTACAGTGCTGCAGCTGTACCGATATAGCTGCACTGCTGCAGCACGTGTAGTGAAGACGCTCTATGCCTACGGGAGAGAGCTCTCCCATCGGCATAAAAAAACACCCCTGTGAGCGGCATAAGCTATGTTGATGGGAGAAGGTTTCCTGCCGACATAGTTGCTGTGCACTCTAGCACTTATGTTGGTGTAACTTATGTCGCTCAGGGGGGTGGAATAGTCACACCCTTGAGAGACTTAATTTTTGCTGGCATAAGTGGTAGTGTAGACATAGCCTAAATAGACTGAGTTCCTTCAGTCTGTCAATACACGGCATCTTTTATCGTTCTCATGGCTCTTCTCTGAACCCTCTCCAATTTATCAACATCCTTCTTGAATTGTGGACACCAGAACTGGATGAACCAGTGCCAAATGTAGAGGTACAATAACCTCTCTACCCCTACTCAAGATTTCCCTGTTTATGCATCCCCTCTTTATGAAGCACCCATGTATGCATTCAGAAGCCTACCCAGGGATTTCTGAGGCCACTGGTGTGGGGTGGGCTTGTCTGCCCAATCACAGAATTTTATTGACCTGAAAAAAACATTTTAGGGTTGGACATTTGTAATAAGATTCCTCTAGAGCTTCTCATGGGAGAATACTATATGCAAAGAGGCAGGACATTGTCTCCCCCACAGGGTAACTTCAATGTGCACTGCCTCCCCCACCAGGTACATTGAATGGGTATTGCTTCCCATATAGGGAACTGTGAATGGATGCAGCCTCCCACACTCAGTACCCTGCATGAATTCTTCCTCCCCCACCAGTTACTCTGAATGGGCTCTGCCTCTCCAACTGGGTGTCCTGATCCAGCACTGCCTTCCCCACTGTGAGCCCTTATTTGTTGCAGCCTCTCTCACCCTGAACCCTAAATTGGTGCTGCCAGGTGCCTCCCTCACTGGGCATCCTGAATGGGTGTTGCCTCCCCCACTGGGAAACCAGAATGGGTGCTCCCCCGCCCCTCAAGTAACCTGCATGGGCAATGCCTCCCATCCCCTCCTCACCAGGTACATGAATCAGCATTGACTCCCCTCCTGGGAAATGTGAAGCAATGCTATCTCCTCTACTAGGTATCCTGATTGGTGCTGCCTCCACCACTGTGTACTCTGAATAGGCAATGCATCCCAGCTGGGATCCCAGAATGGGCACTGTCTCCCTTACTAAGAACTCCCCATCTCACCTCAATAGCCCTTACCCCAGGTACTCTGACTGGATCCACCTCCCCTTTCCACCTAGGGGTATTCTGAGTGCAGAGGTGACATGTGGGGGGCATAATTCTAGTTTCTCAATCAAAATGTTGTGTGGCACCAACTCAAATGCCTTACAGAAGAAATAGTGTCATAGAGTCGTATATTAATGTCATGCTGTCGGGAGTGTCTCACAACTGGGCAGACTGTTAGAAACAGGGCAGATATCCCAAGCTGGTGGTGTGGTAATTAGATTTCACCAAACCAGTAATAAATATGAACTCCTGGATTGCTGGAGTCCCAGAAAATCCAGCCAAAGTGAAAATATTTAGACTTTTTCCAGGAAATCTGTCCTCTCCCTTACCAAACTTACCTTAACCGAAGTGACTTGTGATGCAGTGTCTCTCCACCCTGTACATTCAATGAAATTCACTCTCGCACTCTTAATAAACTCTTCACTACCTGACCAAGACTCAGTCCTAATATAGTTTATACACCATTCTCCTCCACAATTTCCTCTGGAATAAAGGTGGTAGCATCAGCATGCAAAGTAGTAGAATGGGCACTCACGGGTGGGGGTTGTGAGTGCAGATTGTGGGGTGACCTTAATGTTTGGGCGATTTGGTTTATATGGCCAGGAGCCCCACAGTGATGACAGACTGTCTCCTTTCCCTTAGGGTAAGAAGTTTTAAAATCTGACCTCCCTTGAAGTTTTTTAACAAAGTTGGGGTTAGATTTATTCTTGGACAGCTTATCCCTTTTAACCTGGGGAGCAGAGGGATTACCCTTCCCCTGGGGTTTAGATCCCTCACGAGCCCTTGACTCAATATATTAATTAGCAATTTCTGCTGGGAAGTTTTTTTTTGTCACAGATGGCAGCTTTTATCTTATCAGTGACTGTCCACAATAATTACTCTTGTGCCACCAAATCAAACAGCTTCAGTCCCTGCCCATTTTTTCATATAATTACACATCTTATGCAAATATTCCACGAGTGATATTGTCAAACATTTCACAATTTCCGTACTTCAATTGATAGGCCTCAGAAGTGATCTTAAATCATTTCAATACATTTTCTTTAAATTTCTTATACACCATAACATCACCCACCTCCGTATCATTACAAACTTGTGTGGCTTTCCCAGTCATCCTGGTTAAGAGGATGGGCACTCATTTATCCTCTGGAATCGTATGGATCCCACACAATCTCTCAAAGGTGGATAGGAACTCTTCAATGCAATCAGTCTCTTGATAAATTGGGCAGGCTTTCTCCCACTCCCTGCTGTTTAGAGGGGATGTACTCCCAGGCTGTGGCAGTTCCAGGACTTTGAGCTAAAGTGCATGAGCTCTCTCCTCAGCTGTTCCATGCATCTTTGGTGATGTAATTAACTCTGCGGGCCATAGAGGGCTCCTGGTGTCCTTTTGCTTCCCTTATCAAGTTACTGTAATTCCAAGCTGCTTATATTTATTACTATTAACTTCCCCTTTTGGGGGGATGTGATGCAGCATTGGGGTAAGGGGATGCAGCACAGAGGGGAAACGTTGCAGTACTGAGGGGGAGAGGATACTGCATTGAGTGGGAAGGGATGCAACATTGAGGGGGAGATGGTGCAGCATTAGGGTGGGAGGGAATGCAGCATTGAAGGAGAGATGTGCTGCATTGGGGGAAGGGGATGCAGCATTGGGAGAAGAGGATGCAGCATTAGGGGCGGGGGGGTGCATCATTGGGGCAGAGGACGCTGTATCGAGTTGGAGAGGCTGCGCGTGACTGTGAGGGAGACTGATGCACCATTGAGAAGGAAAGGGGATGCAGCATTGGTGGAGGGGATGTAGCATTAGAGGGAGGGGATGCAACATGGACCCGTGGGTGCTGATAATGGCATTAGGCAGCTTCCCACAGTGATCACTCTGGCCACCTCTCCCTTGTGCCAATTAGCTGTCCGTTCCAATCCCCTCCTGCACAGTATTTTCACCTCATCCTAACTCCATCTGCCATGCATACCTTCCTCCTTCCCCTTCTTCCTCCCCTCCCACATTCTCCTGCACTATCCCCCATTGTCCTTTCATAGCTCCTCTCCCTTCCCTTGTTTCTCCGTTTAACAATTCCCCACCCAGCAAAGCCCCACCCAAAGAATAAAAAACTTGATGGCATTAAGGTGCCCTTGCTCACTTTGCATGGGTATCCTAGCCCTCTCTCCCAGCCTGTGTCTGTCTGTCTATTTAGACTGTAAGCTCTTTGGGGCAGGGGCTGTCTCCAACTCTGGGTACATGCAGCTCCTGGCACAAGGGGACCCTTGTCTTGGTGGGTCCTCAGGCTAGGCTCTACCATAATACTAATAAAGAGTCCTGTGGCACCTTATAGACTAACAGATGTATTGGAGCATAAGCTGTACAGGTTTTTGTATATTGCCATTCCTAATATCTGACTTGTGTTCATTTATCCTTTTACATAGGCACTGTCCAGTTTGGCCGATGTGTAGATTGGTCCAGGCTGAGGTTGATGGTGGGGTGGAAGCTGTTGAAATCATGGTGGAATTCTTCCAGAGTCTCCTTCCCATGGGTCCAAATAATGAAGATGTCATCAATGTAGCATAGGTAGAGAAGGGGCGTGAGTGGACAAGAGCTGAGGAAGCGTTGTTTCAGGTCACCCCACCATCAACCTCAGCCTGGACCAATCTACACGGGAGGTCCACTTCCTAGACACCACGGTACAAATAAGTGATGGTCACGTTAACACCACCCTATACCGAAAACCCACCGACCGCTATGCCTACCTTCATGCCTCCAGCTTCCATCCCGGACACACCACACGATCCATCATCTACAGCCAAGCACTGAGGTACAACCGCATTTGCTCCAACCCCTCAGACAGAGACCAACACCTACAAGATCTTCACCAAGCATTCTCAAAACTACGATACCTGCACGAGGAAATAAGGAACCAAATCAACAGAGCCAGACGTGTATCCAGAAGCCTCCTGCTGCAAGACAAGCCCAGGAAACAAACCAACAGAACTCCACTGGCCATCACCTACAGTCCTCAGTTTAAACCTCTCCAACGCATCATCAGTGATCTACAACCCATCCTGAACAATGATCCCTCGCTTTCACAGACCTTGGGAGGCAGGCCAGTCCTCGCCCACAGACAACCCGCCAACCTTAAGCATATTCTCACCAGCAACCACACAACGCACCATAAAACTCTAACTCAGGAACCAATACACGCAACAAACCTCGATGCCAACTCTGCCCACATATCTACAACAGCGACACCATCACAGGACCTAACCAGATCAGTTACAACATCGCCAGTTCATTCACCTGCACGTCCACCAATGTTATATACGCCATCATGTGCCAGCAATGCCCCTCTGCTATGTACATCGGCCAAACTGGACAGTCCCTACGTAAAAGATAAATGGACACAAGTCAGATATTAGGAATGGCAATATACAAAAACCTGTAGGAGAACACTTTAACCTTCCTGGCCACACAATAGCAGATGTAAAGGTAGCCATCCTACAGCAAAAAAAACTTCAGGACCAGATCTCAAAGAGAAACTGCTGCGCTTCAGTTCATTTGCAAATTTGACACCATCAGCTCAGGATTAAACAAAGACTGTGAATGGCTAGCCAACTACAAAAGCAGTTTCTCCTCCCTTGGTGTTCACACCTCAAGTGCTAGAAGAGGGCCTCACCCTCCCTGATTGAACTAAACTTGTTATCTCCAGACTGATTCTTGCCTGCATATTTATACCCGCCTCTGGAAATTTCCATTACATGCGTCTGCCGAAGTGGGTATTCACCCACGAAAGCTTATGCTCCAATACATCTGTTAGTCTATAGAGTGCCACAGAACTCTTTGTTGCTTTTTACAGATCCAGACTAACATGGCTACAACTCTGATACATAATACTAATATAAATCCTATTTGATTTGAGAAACGGAGGAAGGTTATTATCAAGAGTAGTGTTTTCATAAAGGTACAGGACTCTATCTCCCCTGAGCACTCCTTAGCACGTGCAAAGTCAACTCACCATAGCAAGTCCACGGCAGGTGAATGCAGTACACATCACCACACTGGGTACTGACAGTTCCTTTCACTTCCCATACCCATGGAGGGCCATTCCCAACAACACTTGCCCCACAAAGGACATGAGCAGCAAGGAGGAATTTTCTGAAAAGTAGTGTGGTGTGTTCCTGGCTTTAGTTTTCCATCAGTTAACCAGCTGTATTTCACATATCAATAGTCAACTATTGCCAGACTTTCCATCTTGCAAAACTGCATGCTTCGGAAAAGCTCAAGTTAGGAGGGCACAGGGTCATGTTTACTCCTCCTGGTCACTCACTTCCCCCTCCCCTCCTGGTCTGTTGGGCTAAGGGTACATTGTAGCGATCGATTTATCGGGGATTGATATATCACGTCTCGTTAAGACGCGATATATCGATCCCCGAACGCGCTCCCCGTCGACTCGGGAACTCCACCGGAGCGAGCGGCGGTAGCGGAGTCGACAGGGGAGCCACAGCCGTCGATCCCATGCTGTGAGGACCCAAGGTAAATCGATCTAAGATACTTCGACTTCAGCTACGCTATTCACGTAGCTGAAGTTGCATATCTTAGATCGATGCCTCTCCCCAGTGTAGACCAGCCCTAAGGCTGCTTACAAAGGCCTTACAGTTGCTTTCAGCAATCTGCATAACAATAGGTATTCCAGCTGTGGGCAGTGATTTCAGCATGTTACTGGGTTAACAATTTTTTTTTCTTTACAATTATATCTCCCCCTTTAAGTTCTATATTCCTATCATATACAAATTTTACACTATCATGCTATCTTTGAAGTTCAGTACATGTCAGTCTAAGTGTCGCTGAATTCTGCTGTATTTCTAATTACATGTCCCGAACACAACATTAATTGCAGTGACTAGCTGTGGTTTGTTTGGAATCCTTGAGTCGTCTTCTTCTTCTTGTTCTGCATCTGTCATCTGTAGAGTTTGCTCTATTGATCGTTCTTTCTGAGGAACAAACTATAGATGTTGACTGTTTCTAGTGGACTCTCCACTGTCTGTCTCGATCACATGATCTGGGTGCTGAATTCTTTTTCTTTATGACAGCTGGAGTTGTCCATCCTTTTTCTTCATCCAGTTTGACACAAACATGGTTACCAGGTTCTAGACTTGGCAGTTCTCTAACCGCGTGACTGTTGTAAAAGTATTCATAAGCCCATTTAACCTTTTTATCCGATTTGGCTATTCTCTTCATGTTTGGCCACTTTGGAGATAGATTATGTTCCAGATTTGGAGCAGTAGTTCTGACTTGTCTTTCCATCAGGAGTTGTGCTTGACTATATCCAGAATATATAACTATTGGTGTTGATCTGTAACTAATTATCTAGACCATTCCTGACAGGTGTTTGTCCAACCTGCTCTTAAAAATCTCCAATGATGGAGATTCCTCAGCCTCCCTAGGCAATTTATCCCAGTGCTTAACTACCCTGACAGTTAGGAAGTTTTTCCTACTGTCCAACCTAAACCTCTCTTGCTGCAATTTAAGTCCATTGCTTATTGTCATATCCTCAGAGATTAAGAAAAACAATTTTTCTTCCTCCTCCTTGTAACAACCTTTTACATACTTGAAAACTGTTATCATGTCCCCTCTCAGTCTTCTCTTTTCCAGACTAAACAAAACCAATTTTTTCAATCTTTCCTCATAGGTCATGTTTTCTAGCCCTTTAATCATTTTTGTCGCCCTTCTCTGGACTCTCTCTAATTTGTCCACATCCTTCCTGAAAAGTGGCGCCCTGAACTGGACACAATACTCCAGTTGAGACCTAATCAGAGCAGATTAGAACGGAAGAATTACTTCTCATGTCTTGCTTACAACACTCCTGCTAATACATCCCAGAATGATGTTTGCTTTTTTTGCACAGTGTTACACTGTTGACTTGTATTTAACTTGTGGTCCACTATGACCCCCAGATCCCTTTCCGCAGTACTCCTTCCTAGGCAGTCATTTCCCATTTTGTATGTGTGCAACTGATTGTTCCTACATATGCTATCCCCCTCTTGTACAAGTCTAACTGAATCTTACTGAGATCTTTCTCTGGTCTTGCACACACTGTTCAAATGGTTTAACGTGCCACGTTCCTTGCAATGTTGTCCTATTGTGGGACACTACTCCCATCCTTTACCCCACCATGCTGTCTTCTACAGTAAATGCAATTCACTATCGGTATGGAATCTGGCCACCTATTCTCCTTTGCTGTTGTCTCACTGCATGTACTTCTCAGGGCACTGAGCCTCTTAAGGCTTTCATCCTTTCTCTTAAGGCTTTTGCTGCACGCCGATGTCTAAGCATCAGCTCATACAAGTGCCACATCACCTTCCCGGAGCAACCGCTCCCACCGGTGGTCATCCCTGATGACACAGACTATCCTGTCCCTAATCAGGGAGTCTATCAAATCTCTCAAAAATTGCGTGTAACAGCCAGTGTGTGTACGGCAATAACATAGGGGTCTATCCCCTTCTCTGTGGATTGGTCTCTAGTGAAAAACCTGTTTCACCCCACAGTTTCATTCTGCTTTAGGGAGCAATAGGTCCCCAGGGCTCTTAGGCCTGCTGTGAGGCTAAGGCAGTGGTGAGCTTCAGAGTGGTGTAGAGCTTTCTGCCTTGTTGTAAAATAACCGTTTTACTTTCCTGCTGTTGCCATCCTCCCACATGGCCAGGTCTGTGTACAGCTCAAACCCTTCCTATCACCCACTCCATTGCTGGGCTAGGTTTGTGTCTGTAAGATCCAGGGCTCTGGGGGGCTTCCAGTTCCATGGCTCATGCCGCCAGTTGCCGCACTGCAGAGAACTCACAGCTCAGCCCCTGCTACCATGTTTCATTAGTCATGAGTGTCAGGGTTCCTTCCCCACTAGGAACTCTGGGGTACAGATGTGGGGACCCATGTGAAAGATGCCCTAAGCTTATTTCTACCAGCTTAGGTTAAAAACTTTCCCAAGGCACAAATTCCACCTTGTCCTTGAACAGTGTGCTGCCACCACCAAGAGATTTAGACAAAGAATCAGGGAAAGGAGCACTTGGAGTCCTATTCCCCCAAAATATTCCCCCAAGCCCTGCACCCCTTTTCCTGGGGAAGGCTTGAGAATAATATCCTCACCAATTGGTACAAGTGAACACAGACCCAAACCCTTGGATCTTAAGAACAATGAAAAATCAATCAGGTTCTTAAAAGAAGAATTTATTTTAAAAAGATAAATGAACCACCTCTGTAAAATCAGGATGGAAGATAACTTTACAGGGTAACAAAAAGATTCAAAACACAGAGGTTTTCCCCTCCAGGCAAAACTTTAAAGTTACAAAAACAGGGATAAACCTCCCTCTTAGCACAGGGAAAATTCACAAGTTAAAACAAAAGATACTCTAACGGATTTCCTTGCTATTACTTACTATTTCTGTAATCTTAGATGTATCATTTCAGTGGGAGCTGGATTACTTGCTTGGTCTCTCTCTTTGTCTCTGGAGAGAACACCCACACAGCACAAAACAAAGCCTCCCCCCCCCCCCCCCCGATTTGAAAGTATCTTCTTTCTCCACTGGTCCTTCTGATACGAAGGTGGGAGGCGTTGCCAATTCGGAGGAGGATAGGGATATTCTGCAGGGAGACTTGAATGAGCTTGTGAATTGGAGTATCAGAAATAGGATGAAATTTAATAGTGAAAAGTATAAGGTGATGCATTTAGGGATGACTAACAACAATTTTAGCTACAAGCTGGGGACGCATTGGTTAGAAGTAACGGAAGAGGAGAAGGACCTAGGGGTTCTTGTAGACCGCAGGATGACTATGAGTCGACAATGTGACGTGGCGGTGAAAAAAGCCAATGCGGTCTTGGGATGCATTAGGCGAGGTATATCTAGTAGGGATAAGGAGGTGCTGCTTCCGTTGTATAAGGCGCTGGTGAGACCTCATTTGGAGTACTGTGTGCAGTTCTGGTCTCCCATGTTTAAAAAAGATGAACTTAAATTGGAACGGGTACAGAGAAGGGCCACTAGGATGATCAGAGGAATGGAAAACCTGTCGTATGAAAGGAGACTGGAGGAGCTCGGATTGTTTAGTCTGACAAAACGAAGGTTGAGGGGGGATATGATTGCTCTCTTTAAATATATCAGAGGGATAAATACAAGGGAGGGAGAGGAATTATTCCAGCTTAGTACTAATGTGGACACGAGAACAAATGGATATAAACTGGCCGTGGGGAAGTTTAGGCTTGAAATTAGACGAAGGTTTCTGACCATCAGAGGGGTGAAATATTGGAATGGCCTTCCGAGGGAAACGGTGGGGGCGAGGGACCTGTCTGGTTTTAAGATTAAGTTAGACAAGTTTATGGAGGGAATGGTTTAATGGTAAAATATATTAGCTGAGGAATATCAAGCAATGGTAGGCAAACAGTATAATGGCTAACAAGGGTTAGGCTGGAGACTCTTGCCTACATGCTCGGGATCTTACTGATCGCCATATTTGGGGTCGGGAAGGAATTTTCCTCCAGGGTAGATTGGCTGAGGCCCTGGAGGTTTTTCGCCTTCCTCCACAGCATGGGGCAGGGATCTCTAGCAGGAGGGTTCTCTGCCAATTGAAGTCACTAAGACACAGGAATTGGGGACTTCATCAGCAGAGTTAAGGAAAGGGTAGGGACGGTTTTGTGGCCTGCAGCATGCAGGGGGTCAGACCAGATGATCATAATGGTCCCTTCTGACCTTAAAGTCTATGAGTCAGGTGCCAACCAGGTTATCTGAGCTTCTTAACCCTTTACAGTTAAGGAGGGATTTTATGCTACCCTTAGCTGTATGTTTATGACAATGAGTGAAGCTGAATGTAGGTTAATCTGAACAAGTAGAACTTTATTAAAACTGTGCCCTGCTCTGCCCATGTGGCTGGGTCTCTTCCAGCCTAACTCCACCTTTTCCCTATTCCCCTGGTGTCCCCTGAAAAACAGCCCCTCAAGGGAACATGGGCCTTCAGACTCCATTTCCACTGACCATGATACAGGCACCTTTGTCCATCAGAAGAACACTGCTGAAGAAACCTCCAACAGGTGACTGTGGCCCATCCCCAGAGAAGGGGGGGGGGAGGGGGCAAAAAAGAAACGAGGATAATCTAACTATGGGGAAACTGCTTAAGACGGGCAGGATGGGAGCAAGGTCAAAGATTTGGTAAAAGGGCACCAGAAGGAAACACTAAGCAGAGAACTCCAGACAGCATGCATGCCAGAGCTGGCTCCAGGGTTTTTGCCGCCCCAAGCAGCCACACCACCCCCCTCGCAAAACCAAAAACAAACAAACAAACAAAAAAGCCCCGATCGCGATCTGCGGCACTTCGGCAGGAAGTCCTTCGCTCCGAGTGGGAGTGAGGGACCCACTGCCGAATTGCCGCCGAACAGCCGGACCTGCCGCCCCTCTCTGGTGTGGCTGCCGCAAGCATCTGCTTGGTAAGCTGGTGCCTGGAGCCGGCCCTGATGCATGCACCCAGTGTACACCACCCAGTGAACTCTGCCTGAGTTGGGGAGGCTAAGGAGAGCAGCCCCATAGCCACAGACAGCCTCTCTGGGGACGAAAGGCATCAGCTTGAAAATCCTGGAAAATAAAGCCATCTGTTTATTTACAGGGCAACAGCAGGCAAGTTTCACACACATACACTGCCCTGCCAGTCTGGTCTGTGACAGGGGACTTCTTCTAGGGGCCATGCTATTTAGTGCAAAGGCTGTTGTTGGGTTTGTTATAAGTGAGCTGGAACTGAGACCCACCAAACTCAGCTCATACAAGTGCCACTAAACTTACATTTGATGGGAGTAACTTTCAGTCCCCTCTCAGCTGGGATGGATTCAAACTAGTGACCTGCAGCGGAAAGGTTCATTAACAGTGATCTGAGGCATGTGCTCCCCATATGTGCTAATGTTCCACCCGACTTTCTGGAAAGATCAACTTGTTATATCAATTTCTGACCTTTTTGGTGCTGACACAGGCAGGGTCTCCCATCCTCTGGACACACAGGCAATATCTCCCACACATTGAGGTCAGATTCCTTCAGATACACTCTGCAATTAAGTTGAAAGAGCAATTTTCATTACCAAATTGCAAACAATAAAAATAAAACAATAGATATTAACACAACACCCAAATTCACTTCTAAATAAGACATTTTGCAATATAAATTCATTTTAACAATTACAGTTATCTCAGGGTCCTCCCTTAGAGGAGGTCCTAGACATATATTATTGGTGGTATTATTGTTATTTATTTATTTATTTATTTTTGTATTCCAGTAGCATATAGGGGTATTAGCCCATGGTTAGGGCCCCATTGTACAGGCCGCACTACAAACACAGAACAATGAGACAGCTCTTGCCCTGAAAAGCTAATAATCTACGTAAAAGAAGAGAGACAACAGACAGATGGAGGGAGAACAAGATAACAAGGAAAAAATTATTTTAAAAAGCTATATTAAAAGACTACTAAAGACAGAAAGTCAAACACCCAACAGTTTGGGAGCACAGTAAGGGCTAATAACTAGACGTGGCATAGGTTAATTCTGAGCTGGCTGGGAATTTTTTGATAGAATGTATTTTTTGCTGGAAAATGCCAGTTCATCAAAACTAAAACTTTGTGCAGGAAAGGTTCAGAGTCAATTAATATTGCAACTTGAAACATTTTTGAAAAAATGTTTTGAGATTGTTTAAATGTTTCATTTTATTAAATGAAATTGTCTGATTGTTGATATAATAATAAGCTAATGATAGGAATAAAGTAATTATAGTTTAAAAAACATAAAAGAATTTTAAAAAAGGTTAACATCAATTGACCTGAACCAAAAAAATAATTGGGGGGAGGGGGGTTAGTTCTTGGAAATGTTCAGTGTTTTGATTTTTTTTATCCCAATTTGGATAATTTTGTCTGAAATCCCAAATTGTTTAATGGGATGGGAAAACTGTTTCCTCTTCCAGTTTTGCCTAATATATAATTTGTATGCAGTGTTGTTGTAGCGCTGTCGGTCCCAGGGTATCAGAGAGACAAGGTGGGTGAGATAATATCTTTAATTGGACCAACTTCGGTTGGTGAGAGAGACAAGGTAGAGCTCTGCGTAAGCTCAAAAGTTGTCTTTCCCATCAACAGAAGTTGCTCCAAGAAAAGATATTACCTTACCCACCTTGTCTCTCTAATATATAATTTAACACATTCCTTCTGAAAGGCAGTGTGGCAAATTGAATGAGACTCGAGAATTTGTAACATTTCAAAAGCTCCTAACTAATTTAGGAGCCTAAGGCCTACTGTCAAAACTGATTTAGGCACTTGGGGGCCAGATTTTTAAAGGTATTTAGGTGCCTAAAGAGGCAGTTAGTTCCATAATGGGATTCTTAAAAGCACTTAAGTACCTAATTCACATTTAAGTCAATGTCTATTTGTTACTAGAAGCTCTGGGAAGGCATCTGGGCTATTTATTTTCATTGCTGCCAAACTTAACCAACAAGCAAGTTCTCTACATGTCTCTGGGAAAACTGTTTGCATGTAAGCATATATTTTTGATGCATGAATGGATGTAAATAAACTGGTTAAAATGTTCTGATGTAACAATTTCCATCAGAAAATGCTGATTTGACTAACTTGAAATGTTTCACAGGAACATATCAATTTCATCAAAATGTTCATCGAGAAATTATTAAAATAGTTCATTAAGATCAAAAATATTTACTTTTGACTTTATTGTTTATAATATAATAAGTCAAAACATTATTATATTACGCTAAACAATAAAGCTGAAACAAAATATTTCAATATGGTTCAAATGACATATTTCAGAATACTTTTTTTTGTGAAAAATTCCAAGATTTCAACTTTTTGTCTTGCTTTGGGGCAAACCCAAATTTCAAACTCTCAGACTTTCCCAGGGGATGGATTCTGTTGTTCAGACAGCAGCTATACGCATAAATGTTTAGGTTTCTGAAATGAGGCCTCAGGACTCTCAGTGCCACAGAGTTTAGACATAGTGATGCTGCAGATGTGCCAGAGTGTGGCATATTATTATTTATTAGTCTACCCCTGAAGACAGATGGGAGCTGAGAGGAGGGGTGTTGGTGGTGTTGGTGTTGGGAGTTTACTTCTATATAGGGCATTGGTGAGATCAATCCTGGAATACTGCATCCAGTTCTGGTGTCCACATTTTTAAAGGCTGTTGAAAAATTGGAAGGTGTGCAGAGAAGAGTCACAAAAACAATTTGAGGGCTGGAAATAATGCCTTGCAGTGAGAGACTTAAGGAGCTCAATCTGTTTAGCTTATTAAAAAGATCAAAGGGTAACTTGAAGACAGTGTGCAAGTACCTTCATGAAAAGAAAATACTGGGTATTATAAAGCTCTTTACTTTACAGGAGAAAGGCAGAACAAGATTCAATGTCTGGAAGTTAAACCCAGACAAATTCAAATTAGAAGTAAGGCACAATTTTTTTAACAGTAGGAGTGATTAACCATTGGAACTACCTACTAAGGAAAGCTGTAGATACTCCATCCCCTGATGGCATTATAGCCAGACTGGATGCCTTTCTCTTAGATATTCTTTAGCAAACACAATTTATCAGGCTCAATACAGGGGTAAATGGGCAAGATTGTCTGGCCTGTGTTATACAGGAGGTCAGACTAGATAATCACAATCGCCCTTTCTGGCTTTACAGTCTTTGAATCTTGTGAATCATAGAATCATAGAAGATTAGGGTTGGAAGAGACCTCAGGAGGTCATCTAGTCCAATCCCCTGCTCAACGCAGGACCAACCCCAACTAAATCATTCCAGCCAGGGCTTTGTCAAGCCGGGCCTTAAAAACATCTAAGGAAGGAGATTCCACCACCTCCTTAGGGAACCCATTCCAGTGCTTCACCATCCTCCTAGTGAAATAGTTGTGATGTTGCACCCCATAATACTTTATAGAAATATGCTTATGAATGTAAATATGATATAACTGGTATATGTTTTATGCTACATATGTTTTATGCTACATATGCCATGTAACATTTCTTTGCAAAGGTTATGTTCTACTGAATGCATTCATCCTATTTGTATGCATGTATGATTTTTATATCTGAAGTTATGAGCGTTGGCTCTATGCTTGTATTTAAAGGGTTTGCTGTAGGAAGCACATAAGACAGATTTGGTCAACATAGTGTGAAGGGGTTATTCAAGTAATTGGGAGTACTTAACTAACAATGAACATTGAAAGATGCCAATCCACATCTGAGATTTCCTGGGAATGTTCAAACTAACATGTAACAATGGCATCGGCCTGTAAAGAACTGAGTCATGCATGGACATGTGACTTGCCCATGTGATTCCAAAGCTTCATCTTGTACCTGTGATTCTGCTCAGGAGAAAGACTATATAAGGCCCTGGAAAACCCCTCCATTTTGTCTTCAGTTGACTTAAGAGATAGCCTCTCCACCCCAAAGAGATGCCTGAAAGAAACTGGAACAAAGGAGAGTAGCTACGAGGGTGTGAGTGATTGCTGGACCCAGACTAGGAAGGAGTCTAGTCTGTCAAAGAAGCTTATTGGAACACCTCTGAGGGTGAGATTTACCTGCATTTAGTTTTCTACTGTATTAGGCTTAGACTTGCGTGTTTTTGTTTTCTTTTGCTTGGTAATTCACTTTGTTCTGCCTGTTATTACTTGGAACCACTTAAATCCTATTCTCTGTATTTAATAAAATCACTTTTTACTTATTAATTAACTCAGAGTATGTATTAGTACCTGGGGGAGCAAACAACTGTGCATATCTCTCTATCAGTGTTATAGAGGGCGAACAACTTATGAGTTTACCCTGTATAAGCTTTATACAGAGTAAACCGGATTTATTTGGGGTTTGCATCCCATTGAGAAGGGGGTGTTGGAGACAGGAGCACTTCTTAAGCTGTTTTCAATTAGCCTGCAGCTTTTGTGGGACGTGGTTCAGATCTGGGCATTAGCCTTCTTGGCAACAAGGGCACGCTGTTGACTGTTATCTAGCTTCTTGATCACTAAGAAGGCCTGTGTCTCACAAGCTCTGGGTTCAAACCTGGCTGAGCTCTGGATTTCCTGTATCATCTTGGGCAAGTCACTTGATCTCTCTGGGCCTCAATTTCCCCCATCTGTAATATAAGGATAATAACCCTTCCTCTCTGTCTTAATAATAATAAAAAAATATGTGACCTCCCCTTGTGTTTCATGCAGGGAATGGTGGGTTAACACCAAATCAGTATAATGTCAGCTTTACATGTTAGTTAACCCTACCCAAAGAAGATATTGGACTCTTCCCTCCCCGTCCTTCAAAAAAAAAAAAGAGAGAGAGAAAGAGAGAAAATACTCTCTGATGACAACTTTCCCCCAGCCCACAAACACGAATTTTATTAGCTAAACCCTCTCAGATGCTGCATACCAGATTAGTAACATTTCGGTAACACATTGCTAACATTTGACTCATAGAAACTTGGAAGGCTGGAGTCGGGGGAGGAGGGGAACACTTTGGATTCCAATTCCTTTTTGTTTTTTAAATGCCAAAACTTCTCTTTGCTTAATCAAAAAAGTGCTTTGCATCTGACAGTTTCCATCATCTTGCATTGTGCCTGTGTTACGAGGGGTTGGTGGGGAGCGGGGCTATGTGTGGCCAAGAGGGGCACCCAGAACAGCTTAGCTAACTTTTCTTCTTCAAGCCTTTTCTTTTTTCTGCGTTCCCAGGGCCCGGTTGGCCAGGCTTTCTAGGTTTGATAAAGCATTTCCTTCCATTGTCATTCTATACGGCCTCTGGGCCCTTCTCTCAGTCCCTCCCCTTCTGCCTTCCTCTCGCTCTCTCTTACTGAACCTCAGTGAATCTTGTGATATAAAGAAAGCAACTGCCTCCCTTAAGAAACAGCTTGAACAATGAGACCTCATCTTCAAGGGCTTTAATTCCTCTGGATGCAAGGACTAAATCAGGGTGAGTAGCTTGCCTATTGTCCTGTTGGTTGCTGGGATCTTCTGCAATTATGACTGTGTTTCTGCCTGCAGTGAAATAACTGTGAACATGGTAGGTGTTTTAGATCCTGGGCTCCTCTCCTATTTCTCTTGTGTGGAGGAAGGGCAAAAGCTAAAGTTTCGAAGCATGTGAAAAACACCGAGCACTGCTTGCAATTGTGCTGAACTTTGGATGTATGTGAAAGAGTAAAATGTCCCTGCCAGATACAGTGGGCAAGATTCTGCTCTCAATTACAACTCTAAATTTGGAGTCACTCCATTGGCTTGCTGAACAGGCCCACCTGTGCAACTGAGCAGACTGGATTTTCAGCAGGGCAGGAGGGATTCTTACCTCCTCAAAGTGTCAGAAAAGAAAAACAAATATTATGCAATACAGCTCGGAGTGTGATCCTGAGCTGGGCTCTGGGAGGAAATCTTTCTCATTAGTATTGACAAGGTGTAATCCCAGGTGCAATGTTTTAAAGGACCCCCCAAAAGAGATGCACCTGCGATGGAAACCCTAGTATCATGTCTGACAGAAAGACCTGGTAATCTGTGGATTTTAATATTCTGAGTTTAAGAGACAAGAAGTTCAAGGGGAAGATGAGTTGTCTGGGCGCAGCAGCCTTCTCCGGCTGACATGCATATCTCGTCTGTTACCTGCCTTTAACAGACTCTTTTCCAGTCTGGCCTCATGTAAATCTGACCTATTTTGTATGTAACCTATTATGACGGATTTTGTATGTGAGATAGAATGAAAGGGAACTATACGGGAGGCAGACTGAGAAGCAGGGGAGGTTTTCAGTGACCTGAAGCTTAGCTGTGCTAGTATGGAAAGAAGAAATGGTTTGCTATCAATGTTTGGGGAATGATCAACTTCACCCATTGCCACAAGAAACACTAGGGCTCAACATCTGGGGTCTCTCATGGTGCTAAAATACTATTTCATGTGGCTCATAATCCACCAAACAGAGCAGATTTTGGAGACAGCTAGGTCAGCTGGGGGATATGGAGGGCAAATTCAAGGGGGATTCATAGACATTAGGGGCCATTATAGATAATATAGGTCAGCCCAGCTCCCCCAGATGTAGCTGCAGACTGCCATTAGCTGCCTTCTAAGATGCCTATTGTTGCTCTTGTTCGGAGTAAGGGACTGCAGAGTTCATCATCCTACTGGAGTGGAGTTTGTTGAACCAGCAAGAGAGGGGAAGGGAGGAGTTGGAAAGTTTACAAAATATGATTTTGTGCAATGTGATGACTTGTAAATGACAATTTTCTCTGGAAACTTCCTTTATGTCCCTGACTTTCTACTACCTAAACCAGGCCCATTTCTAGGGAAGGGAAGAATGGGACGGGATACAGGAAGTTATGAGTCAGATACCAACTCCTTCAGTTGTGTAAAATTCCCATCATTGCTCCTGGAGGCTAATCCTTATCCTGCCTGCAATGTCTGAAGGATGGTGAACACAGACAGAAAAGTGTGTGTCATGGGAGGTTCCCCTCCTAGACATAACGGCATGCAGGGCCGGCGCAACCCATTATAATTTGGGGGGTGGTGACGGCAGAGGTATTTCAGTGGCGGGACCTTCCGCCACCTCTGTGGGGGACGGCATTTTGGGGCGGGACCTTCCGCCGCCTAGGGCGGCAGAAAAGGTGGCGGTGCTCCTGACGGCACGTCTTTTGTTCTTTACACAAGAAACCACACAGGCAGAGTTGGGTCCCAAATGATTGTGTTTACTAAATACACACACAACATGCTGCCCTAGCTACATACACACACTGCTGCTCTGACTGATTTCTGGTGATTTCTAACACAGTGAGCACCACTAGAGGGCTCACAAACTATTTAATGGGATACTACCCAAATCTTGTACACTACCCATCTATTGTCCCCAGGGCCAGCTCTAGCGTTTTTGCCGCCCCAAGCACACCAAAAAAAAAAGCCGCAATTGGAGGCAGGTCCTTCGCTCCCAGAGGGAGTGACGGCCCCACTGCCGAATTGCCGCTGAATGGCCGGACGTGCCGCCCTCCTCTTCATTGGCCGCCCCAGGCTGGTGCCTGGAGCCAGCCCTGATTGTCCCAAATTCCTGTCCCCTTGCCTTGGGGTGGTGAACGCTTCTATCATTTAGGGTGGCAGGAGTCATTACAGCACGCAGAGATCTAACATTTTTATTGGCATAGTTTGTGGTATGGATAGATTCTTAGTGTAATTGAAAGGAACAGTTGGTAACTTGCATGTAAGTCCCCACAGCAAACCTACAGTGAGAGCACAAAACCATAAAATGGTCATGGATTAAAAACTGGCTAACTGATAAGTCTCAAAAGAAATAAACAGAGAAACATCATTGAGAGGGTGTGTATCAAGGGGGGTCCTGCAGGGATCAGTTTTTGGCTCTCCAGTGTTTAACATTTTTATCAATCACTAGGAAAAAAACCATAAAATCATCATTGATAAAGTTTGCAGATGACACACAGTTTGAATGAGCCGTACTTAATGTAGAGGACAGGACACTGATATAGAGCAGTCTGGATTGCTTGGTAAACTGGGCACAAAGTAACATGCATTTCAATGTGGCCAAATGTAAACTCATATATCTAGGAACAAAGATGCAATTGCCACTGACAGTAACAGTCAGGTATGGGATACTGACAATAAAATGGCTGCACCTAATTGGGTGAGGAATCTGGGCAAAGCCAAGCAGAAACAACGAAGATGTCTGAACACCAATGCAAGGAGCCTGGGTAACAAAATAGAGGAACTAGAACTACTGGTGCAGGAAGTGAAACCAGATATTATAAGGATAACAGAAACATGGGGGAATAGTAGCCATGACTGAAATACAGGTATTGAAGAGTATGTAGTGTTAAAGAAAAAGGTGGTGGAGTAGCACTGTATATTAATGAGGCAGATTGTAAAGAAGTTAGAAGTGATGGAATCCGTTGGGGTCAAAATCACTTTGGAGAAGAAAGGTAACAGAGGTTCCACTAGGATAGTACTTGGTGACTGTAACAGACCCCCCCCCCACCCCAGGATTCAATTTGGATATGGATAGAGACCTTTTCAATGTTTTTAATGAAATGAATACTACTGGGAATTGTGTGATTATGGGATACTTTAATTTCCTGGATATATGTGCTATTAATAGTTGACAGATTTCTTCACCAAGTAATCACCAAACTGACAAGAGGTGATGCCATTTTAGATTTAGTATTGGACCTCAGAGAAGAACTGGTTGTGGAGGACAACTTTTGAGTGATCATGAGTTTATTTAATTTAAACTAAAATCAAAAAATAAACAAAACCAGTCTGCAACTAGGGTCCTTGATTTCAAAAGGGCAAACTTTAAAAAATTAAGGAAAGTAGTCAGAGAAGTGGACTGATGAACTCAAGGATCTGAATGTGAAGGAGGCTTGGAATTTACTTTTAAGTCAAAAAGAAGAACAGGAGTACTTCCGAAGAAGTGGGCTGTAGTCCACGAAAGCTTATGCTCTAATAAATTTGTTTATTAGGTGCCACAAGTACTCCTGTTCTTCTTTTTGTGGATACAGACTAACACGGCTGCTACTTTGAAACCTTTTAAGTCAAAGTTGCAGAAACTGTCTAAAGCCTGCATGCCAAGCAAAGAGAAAAAAAATCATTGGGAAGGGGTGAATAAGAGAGAGCCTACAAGGATGGAAGATGGGATAGATTAGCAAGAAAAGCTATCTCTTGGAGGTCAAAATGTGTAAGGAAAAAGTGAGAACTGACAAAAGCCAAGCAAAGTTAGACTTTACAAAGTACACTGAAATCAATTAGTAAACGGTTCTTTAGCTATATAAATAAAAATAAAACAAGGGAAGAAGAAGTGGGACTGCTAAACAATAAGGATGGTGGTGGAGATTAAAAATAATCTAGGCATGGCTCAACACCTAAATGAATATTTTGCCTTTGTTATTAATAAGGGTAATGAAGAGCTTGGGAGCAGTGTCAGGGAGGCTAATGGGACTGATGATATGGAAATAGAAATTACCATACTCAACATGGAAGCCAAACTCAAACAGTCAAACTGAGGGGCCCAGATAATCTCCATCCAAGAATATTAAAGACTGGAAAGGGCAAATATAGTGCCCATCTATAAAAAGGGAAATAAAAACAACCCAGGAAACTACAGACCAGTTAGTTTAACTTCTGTGCCAGGGAAGATAATGGAGCAAGTAATTAAGGAAATCATCTGCAAACACTTGGAAGGGGGTAAGGGGATAGGGAATAGCCAGCATGGATTTGTGAAGAACAAATCATGTCAAACCAATCTGATAGCTTTCTTTGATAGGATAACGAGCCTTGTGGATAAGGGTGAAGCGGTGGATGTGGTATACCTAGACTTTAGTAAGGCATTTGATACGGTCTCGCATGATATTCTTATCGATAAACTAGGCAAATACAATTTAGATGGGGCTACTATAAGGTGGGTGCATAACTGGCTGGATAACCGTACTCAGAGAGTTGTTATTAATGGTTCCCAATCCTGCTGGAAAGGCGTAACGAGTGGGGTACCGCAGGGGTCTGTTTTGGGACCGGCTCTGTTCAATATCTTCATCAACGACTTAGATATTGGCATAGAAAGTACGCTTATTAAGTTTGCGGATGATACCAAACTGGGAGGGATTGCAACTACTTTAGAGGACAGGGTCATAATTCAAAATGATCTGGACAAATTGGAGAAATGGTCTGAGTTAAACAGGATGAAGTTTAACAAAGACAAATGCAAAGTGCTCCACTTAGGAAGGAAAAATCAATTTCACACATACAGAATGGGAAAAGACTGTCTAGGAAGGAGTACGGCAGAAAGGGATCTAGGGGTTATAGTGGACCACAAGCTAAATATGAGTCAACAGTGTGATGCTGTTGCAAAAAAAGCAAACATGATTCTGGGATGTATTAACAGGTGTGTTGTGAGCAAGACACGAGAAGTCATTCTTCCGCTCTACTCTGCTCTGGTTAGGCCTCAGCTGGAGTATTGTGTCCAGTTCTGGGCACCGCATTTTAAAAAAGATGTGGAGAAATTGGAAAGGGTCCAGAGAAGAGCAACAAGAATGATTAAAGGTCTTGAGAACATGACCTATGAAGGAAGGCTGAAAGAATTGGGTTTGTTTAGTTTGGAAAAGAGAAGACTGAGAGGGGACATGATAGCAGTTTTCAGGTATCTAAAAGGGTGTCATAAGGAGGAGGGAGAGAACTTGTTCACCTTAGCCTCTAAGGATAGAACCAGAAACAATGGGTTTAAACTGCAGCAAGGGAGGTCTAGGTTGAACATTAGGAAAAAGTTCCTAACTGTCAGGGTGGTTAAACACTGGAACAAATTGCCTAGGGAGGTTGTGGAATCTCCGTCTCTGGAGATATTTAAGAGTAGGTTAGATAAATGTCTATCAGGGATGGTCTAGACAGTATTTGGTCCTGCCATGCGGGCAGGGGACTGGACTCGATGACCTCTCGAGGTCCCTTCCAGTCCTATAATCTATGAATCTATGAAAGAAACTGGCACATGAAATTGCAAACCCAATAGCAAGGATTTTTAATGAATATGTAAACTCTGGGATTGTACCTTATGACAGGAGAATTGCTAATATAGTTCCCTATATTTAAGAAAGGGGGAAAAAGTGATCTGGATAATTACAGGCCCATTAGTTTGACCTCACTTGTATGCAAGGTTTTAGAACAAATTTTGAAAAAGAATAGTTAAGGACATAGAGGTAAATGGTAATTGGCATAAAATATAATACAGTTTTACAAAAGGTAGATTGTGTCAGACTAACCTGATCTCTTTCTTTGAGAAGAGAACTGATTTACTAGACAAAAGAAATGCAGTAGATCTAATCAACGTGGATTTCAGTAAAGCAGTGGTCGCCAACCTTTTTATGCACAAGATCACTTTTTGAATTTAAGATCAACCCAAGATCTACCCTGCCCCTTCCCTGAGGCTCCATCCCTTCCCTGAGGCCCTGCCCCACTCACTCTATTCCCCCCTCCCTCTGTCGCTCACTCTCCCCCACCCTCACTCACTTTCACCAGGCTAGAGCGGGGACCTGGGGAGCAGGAGTGAGGGGGTGCAAGCTCTGGGAGGGAGTTTGAGCGCCGGAGTCTTATGGTCACACTGCACCTAATCTCATAGAATCCTCTGGACATTGGGAAACTGAGGCACACACAGCATTCATGAAGAATAGTAAGACTCAGATAGGCTCACATACAACATAACAAGGGAAAATTCATGAGTTTTACTTTTTATTAGTGTCATTTGTGGTTTATAGATCCGAAATCCTTCAGGGATTGTCACAAATCAGTGTAACAGTCCTAACTGTGGGGTGTTGTCATGGAGTCACCGGGATGATGCTTTGGAACTACTCCCTGCGAAGCCAGTCAGGACTCTAGGGGAGCCTCCTCTCTCTGAGCATACTGTCGCCAGGGTAAGAAACTTACACAGCTTCGACCTTCCTGGGTCTGACCTCAGAGCATTCAGCATCCCCTTCCACACCGTGCGCTTCCTGCAGCGAGTCCGCCCAGGGGAAGCCAGAGGGCCCTGTACCGCAACTCTGCAGTCAGAGGTGACTCTCAGCCAGCTGATAAAACAGAAGGTTTATTAGTCAACAGGGACACAGTGTAGGACAGAACTTGTTAGCACAGAAATCAGTGACTTTCAGCCAAGCCCATCTTAGGGGGAGGGGAGCCCAGAGCCAGGGCTCTGGTCCTCCCCGTGGGCCCCAAGCCAGCCGAGACTGACTTGCTTCCAGCTACCTGGCCCCTGCCCTGCCCGTTGCTCCTCCTCCGGCCTTTGTCTCGCTTCCCAGGCCAAGAGTCACCTGGTTGCATCCCCCTTCTGGGTCTCAGGTTACAAAGGAACAACCATAACATTGGTGCAGGCAGCTGGAGCAACCCCCACAAAAGTCACACATGTTTAGTCCCACCACTTAGGTATTGGTGCAATACACAGGGAAACTGAGGCACACACAGCATTCATGCAAAATAGTAAGACTCAGATAGGCTCACATACAACATAACAAGGGAAAATCCCCAATTCGTCACAGGTGTGCATTGGTTGAGCCTGGGGCAAGGGATTGGGGGACAGGAATGAGGGGTGCAAGCTCTGGGAGGGAGTTGGATTGCAGGAGGGGGCTCCAGGCTGGGGCAGCATGTTGGGGTGCAAGAGAGGGTGAGGGGTGCGGGCTCTGGGAAGGAGTTTGGTGCAGGAGGGGGCTCTGGATTGGAACAGAGGATTGGGGTGCAGGAGTGAGTGAGAGGCGTAGCCTCTGGGAGGGAGTTTGGGTGCAGGAGGTGGCTCCGGGCTGAGACCAGTTGATCATGATTGATGGGTTGGTGACCACCGCAGTAAAGCATTTGATACAGTTCTACGTGGGAAATTATTAGTTAAATTGGAGAAAATGGGGGTTAATATGAGTCAATACTGCAATGCTGTTGCAAAAAAGGTAAATGCAATTTTGGTTTAGCTTATCAGAGGCATAGCATGCAAGTCGGGGGAGGTGATCGTACTGCTCTGTTTAGCACTGGCTAGGCCTCAGCTGGAGGGCTGTGTTCAATTTTGGCCACCGCTGTATAGAAAAGATGTAGAGAAACTGGAAAGGATCCAGAGAAGAGCGACAAAGATGATCAAATGCAAGCCATATGAGCAAAAGGCTGAAGGAACTGGGTATATTTAGTTTGGAATAGAGAAGATTAAGGGGGGACATGATAGCAGTTGTCAAATACTTGAAAGGCTGCCATGAAAAGATGGAGAAAATTGTTCTCTCTTGCCACAGAGGGCAGGACAAGAGGCAATAGGTTCCAACTACAGCATAGCAGATTTAGAGTAAATCTCAAGAAAAACTTCCAAACTGTAAGAACAGAAGGACAATGGAACGAGCTGCTGAGGAAAGTCACGGAAGCTCTTTCACCGGAGGTTTTCAAAAGGAGGCTGGAGAGCCATCTGTCTGGGATGGTTTAGACACAACAAATCCTGCATCTTGACAGGGGGTTAGACTAGATGACACTTGTGGTCCCATCTAACCCTATGGTTCTATGATTCTATTAGTCTATGAGAATTGAAAGGTGAGTAAGGAACTAGTTAAAGGGGAGATTACAACAGTCCATGCTGAATAGTGAACTATCAGGCTGGAGGAAGGTTACTAGTGCAGTTCCTAAAGGATCAGTCTTGGGACAAATCTTATTTAACACTTTCATTAACGACCTTGGCACAAAACATGGGTGTGCGCTAATAAAATTTGATGATGACACAAATTTGGGAGGTACTGCCAATGGAGAGAGAAGGACCAGAACAGCACACAAGAAGATTTGGGTGACTTTGAAAACTGGAGTAATTGAAATGGAAGGAAATTGAATAGTGCAAAGTGCAAGGTCCTGCACTTAAGGACTAACGACAAATGTTTTTGCTATAACCTGGGGACGTATCAGTTGGAAGCAACAGAGGAAGAGAAAGGCCTGGGTGTATAAGTCTATCGCAGGATGACTATGAGCTGCCAATGTGATGAGGCTGTGAAAAAGGCTAATGCAGTCCTAGGATACATTAGGCAAGGTATTTCCAGTAGAGATAGGGAAGTGTTATTAAAAGGTACTGGTGAGACCTCACCTGGAATACTGTGAGCAACTCTGGTCTCCCATGTTTAAGAAAGATGAATTCAGACTGGAACAGGTGCAGAGAAGAGCAACTAGGATCATCTGAGGAATGGAGAACCGACCTTATGAGAGGAGACTTCAGGAGTTTGGCTCTTTTAGCCTAACTCATAGACTCATAGACTTTAAGGTCAGAAGGGACCATTATGATCATCTGGTCTGACCCCCTGCATGCTGCAGGCCATAAAACCGTCCCTACCCCTTCCCTGGACTCTGCTGTTGAAGTCCCCAATCCTGTTTTAGGTGACTTCAATCGGCAGAAACCCTCCTGCTAGAGATCCCTGCCCCATGCTGCGGAGGAAGGCGAAAAACCTCCAGAGGCTCAGCCAATCTGCCCTGGAGGAAAATTCCTTCCCGACCCCAAATATGGCGATCAGTAAGACCCCGAGCATATAGGCAAGAGTCTCCAGCCTGACCCCTGTCAGCCATTATACAATTTACCTACCATTTCTTGGTTTTCCTTGACTACTATGTTTTACCATTAAACAAAAGGAAGACTGAGGGGAGATACGATTGCACTCTATAAATACACCAGAGGAATAAACACCAGGGAGGGAGAGGAGTTATTTAAGTTAAAGGCCAGAGCTGGCACAAGAACAAATGGATCTAAACTGGCCATCAGTAAGTTGAGACTTGAAATTAGGTGAAGGTTTTTAACCATTAGAGGAGTGAAGTTCTGGAACAGCCTCCCAAGGGGAGCAGTGGGGCAAAAAACCGAACTTGTTTTAAAACTGAGCTTGATAAGTTTACGCAGGGGATATATTGATACCCTACACACTATTGTAACAATTTTTGTACAAAATATGCTTGTGAGGTATCATTTGAAAACTAATGATCATTCCTACAGTATTCCTTAATATTCATCAACACTAATTGATCATGAATAATGATCATCACTGATGATTAATATTCTTGTGTAGTGTATGCATATGATGTGTATTAAGAGTTGTGAATATATGCTGGAATTAAGACTAAAGTGTATGTAACCCAGGTATGTCAAGGGGAGTTATTTAATAGGGCTATCCTAAACAAAGGAATTTGTGTTTATACCTCAATTTACCTATACATTGTAAATAGGACCATCAAAGCAGCAGGATGGCAGGAAACAGAACAATTTGCTTTTCAGCAAACACAAGTGGGGAAAGAAAGAGCAGGGAGTTTTCTTCACCACTTAACTCCATGTCACCTTCTTCACAGCATGAATAAACTTTCCTTTGAGAGGTAACCCTCAGAAGAATCCACTTCAAAGGTTTATGGGTCTATAAAGAGGGACTGAACCTCAAGTGAGAAACAATTGAATCAACTGATTGTATTCAATATTACTGTATTATAAACGTATATAGTGAGGTCTTTTATGAAAGCCTATGACACAATCGTGATTTATATCACTGTAAAATATATGTATTAACACTGTATAAGGAATTATGGGTACTTAACAATATTATGCTTTACAGCCTGTGTCCAAACAAAGGGACAGACAGGTTCCCCTCCAGACAGGAGAGAAGGCAGATATCTCCTGTCTCCAGTGAAATTAAGCAAGGTGTGACCAGAAACAATGGAAGCTCTATTTACATAGAAATCAGCAGGGGAATGGGAAGCCCTCAGGAAGGGAAGAGCAGCATGAGGTCATTCTGCCCCCGGAAACAATGTCTTTGACCTTTGGGAGATATAAGCAAAGACAGAAGTCATCTTTGGTATCCATCACTAAACAGACACAAGAGGCCAGAGCTTTTGCAAGCTGAGAAAGATATGTCATTCATCCAAGGAGGTGAGGGGAGAGCTTGAAGTCTGAGGAAACTGAATGTAGGTGAGAACCCATCTTGAACCAAGCTTGTATAATCTTCCTAGATTAAGTTTTAGACTTTTACATGTGTGTTTTCGCTTTTGTGTCCTTTCAAACTTTATTCCTTTTACTTGGCATCACTTAACCTATGTCCTATTATCAATAAAATTGTTTTAGTATTAATCTAAACCTCAGTGCTGTGTTTGAATTAAACTCCAATTAATGTGGCAAGCTCGTGGGGTTTTGTGTCTTTAGAGGAACAAATGAACCTTATTATTTCTTTGAACTGTCCAGGAGGGGGCTGGACATTGCAGAGCACACAGTTTTGGGGAAATTCAAGACTTGGAGGGTGTTGGAGTCGCCCTCCTGTTTGTAACCAAGGCTGGTGGAAGCCAGAGAGGGGGTGTGGGGCCGTAGACAGGCTGCTGGGGTCAGAGTTGCTTAACCAAGTCTGTCTAGCAGACAGACACTCAGGGTGTGACGTGTGTGCTTGTTGCTAACTCTAAGCATTCCAGGCAGAGAGCTACAGAGGCAAAGCATTATGAGTAAGGCTACATTTTATTCACGGGTATTTTTAGTAAAAGTCACGGACTGGTCACAGGCAGTAAACAAAAATTCAGGGCCCTTGACCTGTCCATGACTTCTACTATATACCCCTGACTAAATCTTGTGGGGGGGGGGGGGGTGCCCCCGGGGACTGCCCCCCCCCCCCCCCTCCCAGCAACATGGACGGTGTTTGGAGACCAGGGCCCAGCATTAAGCCTCCCTAAGTCTGGTCTTTGTCTAAGGTGGCTCCGGGGAGGGGAGTGTGTTGTAGCCATGGGAAACCACAGGAAATCCAGCTCCCCACCCCCACCCCCTTCCCTTAACTCTGCTGATAGCAGTCACCCTGAGCTTGCAGATTCTGAGTTCAACGCCAATTCCTGCACCCAAACCACTGGCATGTTAGGGACACCTTGGTTGAGAGAACCAGAAATCACCATGGGTGGGGGATCATATGCTCTATTGTTTGCGGTACAAGTACTTGTAATGAAAACTTCCACTGTCTCCCCTAGGCGACCCTATGTGATATGAGTCTCTTGAGGGTAACAGAGGCAACAAGGGAGCCGATGCTGCAAGCATCTGGGTACAGACCTGGTCCTTATGCTGCTATGCTGCGTACCACAATGGTACTAGCAGAGTTAATGCTGGAGTGACATGGGAAAATGTGCTACCAGGGTGGAAGAAATAAGGCAGTCCTCCCCAGAAACCTTCTGCAAAGGATTGCAGAGTATCTCCATGAACATTTCCTGGAGGTCTCCATGGAGGAATCCTGAGCCATCACTGTGCACATAAACTGTCTTTTCTAGGAGACACTCTCTGCGTAGCTGGAGTGGCCACTGGCAAGCAGATACTCACTGCACCTCACTGTTTTCTCATATTAAACATAAACTATAAGAGCATGTAACCCCGACGGTGTGCTTGCAATTCTATACTCACCCGAGGTGCCTTCCCCAGCATCACACTCAGACACAATGCTGTCCTGCATCTGGCTGGACTGCTCTGGGGTTAAAAATAGCTCCTGGCTCTCAGGGAGAATGGATCCCCTACTTGCCTGTCTCCCATTTTCCTCCTCCTCCAGAATGTCCTCCTCGATGTTGCCTAAGGTAGACAAGGACTCAGACTCCTGTGAGGTAGCCATGCTGCATTTGGGGTAGTGGTGGGGTCACCGCTGAGAATCAAATGGAGCTCATTGTAGAAGCGGCGTGTTTGCGGTGCAGAACCAGAAGGACAGTTCGCCTCCCTTGTCTTCTGGTACGCCTGCTGAAGTTCTTTGATTTTCACGTGGCACTGCTGCGTGTCCCTGGTGTAGCCCTTCTCCTCCAAACCCCGCAGGGCCGTCCTTACCCATATGCAAAGCACGCAGTTGCGTAGGGCACCAAATTTCCTGGTGCCTGCGCAGATGCATGCTGCTCCAGCCCCTACTCCGCCTCTTCCCCAGGGCCCCCGCCCCTGCTCTGCCCCACCCTTCCCGCCCCTTCCCCGCCCCCACTCTGTAGCAGGGCCGGGTCTGCACTCACCAGCAATGGGAAGTACAGCGACCCGGCCCCAACCGCACCGCTGGTGAGTGCTGGGGGGTGGTTCCTCTCGCCCCCCAAGCCAGCACTGCCCCCCCTGCAGAGGCCTGAGGCCCACCCCCCCCCACAGAGGCCTGAGGCCAGCCACCGCCCTGCCCCCTCCGCGGAGGCCTGGGCCCTGTAGAGGCCTGGGGCCTGCCCTCCCTGTGGGGAGGGCTGCGTAGGGCCCCAGAATAGCTAGGGACGGTCCTGAAACCCTGTGTGATCTTTTCGTAGATATCAGCGTTTCTATGGCTGGATAGGAGCTGTCCTGCACAGACTCTTCTCCCCACAGACAAACCAATAAGATTTGCCACCTCCTAATTACCCCCAGCCTGGAGTGAGTTTGGGGCATTGAGTCGCCCTGATCAACTGGGCTGCCGAGCTCCCCACGCTGATCGAACAGGAAATGGGAATTCAAAAGTTCCCGGGGCTGTCAGAGGGGAGGGGATGTTTCCTGTGTACCTAGCTGCTGTGCAGCGGAGTATTGTGGGACACCTTCTGGAAGCCAATTGAGTCGATTTACACAATGTTGCATCTACACTGTCTCTCTGTCGACCCATCAACATTGAATTAAGCACTACACCTCTCCCAGAGGTAGAGTAATTAACTCGACATAACAGGCAACTTAGATCAGTGGGAGGGACCTGGTCTGTCGACCTAAGCTTGTATTGCCCCTTCAACGTCACTCTTTTAGTCTTTATGCCGGCATCCAGCCTTGTGGTCGGTGTCCTCCCCTGAGGCTGGATCTCTGCCAGACTGGCTGTAGCTGCGCTCTTGGACGGCTCCCTGGACAGGTCACCTGTTCAGTAAGGAGTCACTTGCCCCCCTCTGAGCAAAGTTCAGCTTCCCTTTTGAGCAGAAAGCAACAGAGGGTCCTGTGGCACCATGCTAGCTCTGTAGACAGTTGAGACTCTTGGGGCAGAGAGGACAGTTTCTCCTGCCTGCCTGACTCCTAATCTATCAGGGCTCTGGGGGTGTGGGAATCAGGGCTACCCCCTCAGAGCACTGACGCTGGCATGTGGAATGAAGCGCCATAGAAAACAGGACTGTGGACTAGCAGCACAGTCTTCAGCCAGAGCACTAACTCAGAGTCAGGAAACTTGGGCAATATTCCCAGCTGATCTTCCTTTGTACAGTGCTTTGATACAGGTTCAGTAGCTAGGGGTTTCTTTTCAACAAGACAACACAAAACCATCTCGAGCCCCCACCCAGTGACCTGGGACAGTTACACACCACCCCCGGGGTGCCTCGAAGAGGCAGTACTTCCCCACTTGCAAGCACAGAGTCTGAATGTAGCAAAAAAACGTTTAATAAAAGGAAGGAAGTAACCAAGCATGAAATTGGGAAAACACCGCAAACAGGGTTCATAAACAAACCATGAGCAAAAGACCCACCTCCAAGTAAGTTGGGCAGTGTCCTTTTCCCTCAGGTTCTTATGTCCAACAACCAAAAGTCCCTTTAACGTGCCCGTCCCTTCTCTGCACCGCACTAACAGTTGTTGTCCTTGGTGAGGGCAGACCCAGAGTTCAGAGATGCATCTGCAGAGTTCACTTCCCACCCTGTGTGGAGGGTAAGAAGGCACCTTATTCACTCCACTGCCCTGGCACTCACTCACCATTCCTCTTTGCCGGCTGCCCCGCCGCCTGATCACCACACTTGTCTGCAGGGCTCCTTTCCTCCCCACCAACCCCCTTACCAACCAATCACCACGCCTCTCTGCCGGCCACCCTGCCAGCCGATCACTGGGATGTGTTCAGGTCTCACCACCTAACAAAGCTCTCAATGATTTCAGCTGTTAGTGAAGGGAGCATCAATGCTGGTAAACCCTGGGCAGTCTCTTGCATCAGAGACACTGTCCCAAGGCATGTTTAACACTTAGACCTAGATATCTGTAGTGTGTAACAAGACTCTCAATTGAGTCTTAACCAGCTGTTATTACACAGAGGAGAGAGGAAGGGTCAAATAGTATCTAGGACCCACCCCCACCTGATACTCCCTTTCCCCTTGCTTGTAGGTATGGCAGGGAAAGCAGCCAGACAGCAAGGGAGGTTAAAAAAATGCCACTCAAGAAACAAGGAAGTAATGGGGCTGATGGGACATGAAGCAGGGCAGCACAGGGCACTGAGCAGGGACCCAGAATGCCTTCCACTCACCTCCCCCTTTCCGCAAGACCTATCTAGAGAGCTGCACCATGGGATAGCTGCCCTACAGCGCTGCTCTCATCAGTGAGGGTGATGGAAATGCTGGTAGTGTAAACACTCCCTGACACCTGAGGCATTGAGTGAGTACACAAACCAGCGCTTTATTTTCACCGGTTCACTATCACCGGTGAAATTTACAGTGCAAAAACTCTGTAAGTGTAGACATACCCTTAGAAATATCAGGAATATGAAGTCTAGTCTTCTCTGCTTTTTTTGGTCAGTCACTTTGGAAGATTAGACAACTGAATTGTGAGTTTATTGTCAGCCCTTAGCTGATGGGATTGGTGTGTTGTTTCTTTAACAAAGAAAGCTCGTTCCATCTCTTTGTCAGGTGCTTCAGTTTGTTATTTATAACAACAAAGGTTTTTAAACAGACTGACTAAAAATCACTCTCCTCAAGTATTCAGGTTTCACTTCTGTGATACCAGTGGTGTCATAATCCCAGTAGTCCGCCGGCCACCCATAGTCTTCCAGGAAAAACAAGTTAGACAAGACAGAGCTAAATTTCTAAGGTAAAAAATAAATAGGAACAAGAAAAATATTAAAGGCCACATAGTGAGATTCTTTCTCACATGGAGTCTCAGGGTCTTACTGCATAAATAGTCCCACTGAACATATGAGGCAGGAATCAGCATCTTATTCAGCATGTACAAGGGGATAACAGTCTGACCCTTAACTAAATACTTTCAGGCCTTCTGCATAATGAAAGGGGTGGGAGGAGGAAAGGGGAGAGGCAGAAATCCCTCTGTAGCTCATTTTTAATTCATTTTGCCTTCCTGTGGTTTTGGCTGGGACCACAGCAGGTATGGAAATAGAGCTGGTGGGGGTAAAAAAAAATCAACATTTCAATTTTTTGAAAAATGTTGATCAGTTCTGATTTGAAATCCTATGAGGAAGCTAATCTCCCTAGATTTCCAGCCCAATTCAAAGCAAAGAGCACCAAACCTTCCTCCGTCCCAGGGCTTCTGAATTTGTACATTTCACCCATCGCTAGCAGGCCTTACCCATGAGCCTGCTTCTGAATCCAGCGGCAACAAAGTGCCTCTGGCTTAGCTGAAAATGTATCTGCAGGCTTATGGACTTTAGGAATGGACACTAGACCAGGTGGAGGTCAATACGAGCCATGGCTGCTCCATACCACAGGGGTTCTCATAAAATAAGAGGAGCCGGTACATTCTCTCAAAATCACATTAACTAGACAAAGGAGTTTAGATCAAAAATGTGCATCCGTGACATGTTATTACACAAATGACCCTATAATTTGAGTGGACAATCCAATGGAGCCATTGTCCTGCTGTCCTTGTCAGACTTTTCTTGGGCAGCAGCTGGGGTGGTGGGACTGGGGGCGGGGGAAGAGGGCAGTTCAACAAATGCAGAGAAAACCTTCAGACCTGGTGGGAAGATTTCCAAAGGCACAGGTAGGCCTCCAGGTCCCACTGACTTTCAATGGGAATTTGGCACTGATGGAATTTTCCATTTGTACCTTGGAAAATCTTCCTCCAGGACCTTTGTGGATCCACGTGTGTGAAAAAGCCCTGTTTTCCCTTTGTATCAGCCCCCTGCATTCCAGAAGCCCATGCCTGCTGTTGTCATTTACCCAATGTGGACATTGGCCAGGTTTTCAATGGAGAGATTTTTTCAGGGACATTGCATGCATCCTCCTGGAGAATGGCACAGCAGCAGCTGGCCCTGGGTATCTGCCAGGCCAGGGCTGTGATTCTACTTTGGGAAGGACAAGTGGCCAGTCCATGACTAGACTGGGAGCTCTCCGAGCTATAATGGCCAGAGTGAACCATTACTGCAGAAAGGGAGCATCACCATTATCCAGATCCTACCCCCAGCATTTGCCCTGAGCATTGGCTGGGGGAAAGGAATCCTCACCACTGGGTGATGGAAAGGCACAGAGTCTGCTATGTGGATACGAGTCCAGCGTGACGTAGCCTCCATACCTCTCACCATCTTTCTGGGGTGGGAAGTTCTGAATGATCATAGCAACTTCCTCCTCACCCTCCCAGTAGCTGACTCCACCACTATCTCCACCCTCTGTGAAGCTGTGCTCTGTGGCACTCAGGTAGGGGGTTATACCCCTAGCATCCTGAACATACATACCCCCCTTCACTCTAAAGACAGAGGTTTCCCTGTGTTGGGACCCCGCTCACTATTAGTGGGAGAAGGGAAATTTGGGCCTATGTGACTAGAAATAGCAACTGGTAGAGGGGGGCGCACTACAGGGACTCCATAAAAAAACAAAAAAGAAGTTTCAGCTAATTATTCACTGGAGGGCCTTCAATTTTTCCTTGCAGGGGAAACTGGTTCTGTTTATTTCCCTTTCTAGCAGAGGAAACCCCTGCTCATCTATTTCAGTGCATTCCGCCTCCCTTCACCCCTCCATCTAATTACTGGTTTAACCATCTGTCAGAAAGATTACAAGGAGAACTTTAAGACGCTCTCAGTAAGGATGAGATTACACAACAATAAAGGCCCAGTGGCCTTAGACCTTTTCACTGTCACAGCTGCATCCACTAATATCTTAATAGCTCCAGGGTCCTGATGGACTCATCTCTCCTGATGGTGCCATCATCTCTGTGCACGTAGGCATTTTGGAAGGAATTGTAATCGTAGAACACCTGCTTCTGCAAGAAACCAGCTGGGTCTCTCATGTATCTGGCATGGATCTCCCATTCTTATCAGATTTGTGTTACCGTGATGGTTGTCATCAGGATTTCTCTGCTGTTCTTAGAGCTCTGTCAGGATCTTGGGGTATTTTTCATAAGGAAATGTACAGTTATCACTGAAAATGTAGTTCCCTGGTACAACTGCATTGATTTCAGTGGAGTCACTCCAGAGACTGATTTGGGCATTGAGTCTAAAGCCTATTGGGAGCTGGGATCTACATTTTTCTCACATAATTTATTGCTGTAAATAAACCCTTTCCCCTCTCCCAGCATCCCTAATGTAGTGTATTGAAAACTGTTAAAATTACAAGCTATCACTTTAAGTTTGTAAGAGGTTTCCTGGGCCTTCTTGCAGTCCCGGCCCCCCGCCCCACTCAGCCCCCCCGCCCACCGCTCTCCCCTGCGGGGGCAGGAGGCAGAAGCTTGGTCCTGTGGCAGCCAAGCTCCCCC
>NC_048313.1:22358537-22365581 GCF_013100865.1 Trachemys scripta elegans | reverse complement strand
TAGTCTCTAAGGTGCCACAAGTACTCCTGTTCTTTTTGCGGATACAGACTAACACGGCTGCTACTCTGAAAAAAGCTATGGTGTACCGTGTCCTGGAGTGCGTAGTGCTCTGGGATGAAGCTAGGTTCAGCGCATATCGCATAGTCTGCTTATATCTCTGTCATCTTAGAAGTGGATTAAGAGCCTCAGCCAATGGTCATTGACTACTGTGAGTTATGGGTCTGTCCTTGAGCCAAAGAGCCTTAAGGGCCTCTGCTGGCAGATGAGCTGATACACTGCTCCCTTCCCCTGACAGCATTAAACTCAGAGCTTACAGCACGGAGCCAGTGGCAGGGGTACTTGATTAGCTGTCAGGGGACCTGAGTTCTCCGAGCCTCAATTTTCCCATCTATAAAATAGGGATAATGACCCTCCTTGGAGAGGAAAAGGACTAAGTACCATTTTTATCCTGGTGTCCTCCCCTGTCCTTCCTCCCCAGTGGTTACAAAGAACAGTGATAGATTCGGCAGCACACCAGGGTTCATGTTACTTTGCATCACATATTCAGGAGAATCAGGAAACGGAGAGGCATGGTTGTTCTGGCAACTTTTACTCTGCCCCCTTGTGTGCTGGCATTTCAATGCCACCTGAGCCCATAGCACATGCAGCACTGTTGGGCAAATAATGTCTGGTCAAACACAGATTCACTCCAGGATAAAAACCAAGACCTGTGCTGACTGCAGCACAGTATCAGGTTACACGGGTTCCTAGAACAGTGGGGATTAACCTTTTGCAACCCTGGCCTGTATCAGGTGGTTTGGCCAGGAAATTAAGACCATTTCCCCACTACTCCTCCAGTTAGTCTAGCATTCCATTTCAGAGGTGCCTGCTCTCTTCCCCCCTTTCTTCACATCCCCTAGTACTGTCTCATTCCTCCAGCTTCCTCCTAAGATCCCCTTACCCTCAAAGCCCCCTCTTCCAGTTCCCTCTCCCCTCCTTCCCCATGATTTCTTCACTGGGTAGCATGCTGATTTCCTCCCACAGCCCAGGCTCCAGGCTGTGCTCTGGACGCCTTCACCCTGGGACTACTTCCCTCCTGGGACCACCCAGGCAATGAGTGAGCAAAAGTGCATCTCCAGGGAGCCTGAGGGACCTCCATGTCTTATATACATGGGATTGCAGGTCAGCTAAGATTGTCAACTGTACCAGTACAGTTCTATCACCATTAATATTCATAGGAATATAGGACTTGCCAGACTAGAAGCCATGAATAATCTAGCCCAGTATTCAATTTCAAACAGTGGCCAGTACCATCTGCTTCAGATGAAGGTGCAGAAAACCCCACAACAGGCAAAACCATCATGCAACTCTTATAAAAAATACTCCACTGTTCTTCAAACCCCAGCAGTATCATTAGAGTATGTGTTAGATTTACTGTAGGATACTGCAGTACATTTTCTACAAGAAGAACCCATCTAAGGCTGTGTCTACACTGCAGTTTCATTGGTAAACTTTTATTGGTCAGGGGTGTGAAAAAACACACCCTGACCAACAAAAGGTTTACCGAAGAAAAGCGCTGGTGTGGACAGCACTTTGTCCGTGGGAGATGCTCTCCCACCGACAAAACTATTACCCCGTGTTAGGGGTGGTTTTATTTTATCGGCAGAAGAGCTCTCCTGCCAATAAAGAGCGGCTACACTGCATACCTTACAACTATGCCGCTGTAAGGTATGCAGTGTAGACATAGCCTAAGATTCATGTTCTCACTCAATGTGGCATCCATGAATTCTGAGTAAGGAACACAGGCTAGCAGCTATCTCATTGTAACCTGCAGTGTGAGAAAGAAAAGCAGCTGTTTTCACAAGCCAACTCCAAAGACACTTCCAGTTTCTTCCAGACCTCCCGAAAAACCTCACCTTTGGGCTGATCCTACCTAGGGGTTGAAAACATGGTTGTAGCAGCTCCTGTATCCTTAACAATGGAGTGCAAGCAAAGCCTAAAACCCAAAGTAATTCCATCTGCACATTAGAACCAAGAGCGATAAGGTCCAGATTTTGAAAGGTATTTAGGCGTTGCAGCCCTCGGTGTTGCAAAGCCTAACTAATTTAGGAGACTAAATCTTATTTTCAAAGGGATTTAGGTGCTTAGGAGCACTTGGGCATTGTGGTGTTCAGCACTGCAACACATAAATACCTCTAGAAATCTGGGCATAACTGCACTGTTCTGGCCTGAGCTGGCGATCCTTTACTCACAGGCTTAGACCCACCTTACAAAGCAGACGTCTTGCTTTTGATGGGATTCCCTGCATGAATCAGGATTACACATCAGCTATGGGTCGCGGTGTCACATCTTTGGTTACTAGTGTATGTATTAGTGCAGTGAATGTGTAGAAAGAACAAGAGTACTTGTGGCACCTTAGAGACTAACAAATTTATTAGAGCATAAGCTTTTGTGGACTGCAGCCCACTTCTTCGGATGCATATAGAGTGGAACATATATTGAGATATATATACACACATACAGAGAGCATGAACAGGTGGGAGTTGTCTTACCAACTCTGAGAGGCCAATTAAGTAAGAGAAAAAAACTTTTGAAGTGATAATCAAGATAGCCCAGTACAGACAGTTTGATAAGAAGTGTGAGAATACTTACAAGTGAATGTGTAGGTATCTGTTCGTATGTGTGTAGCTGCATAGACATGGACACGCAGGAGAAGTCCACCTGCTTGGATTTGCATGCATGCCGGATTCTGTGTGCACGCGTTTGTGTGTCAGAGCTCAAAGGCTGTGCGGATGAGTGGTTAGCCCTACCCATTCTGCCTTATTAACAATGAACTAACAAGCTCTGTTTGTGCGGTGTTGTCAATTTGCATATTCTTGGCTTTTCTTAAAGCTTCAGCTCTTGGAGTCATGGGATTTTGTGAGAATTTCAACTTTTGTGAAAAAATTAACTTCTAGTTCTTTGGACCGCAGAGAACAGGTTGAAAACATGACCCAAGTGCCCCCTCAGTACTCAGGAACCAGAAGGCAAATGGAAAGAACCCAACATATTTGGAGCCTCATGATTTTTAAGCTGGTTTTGGAGACATAAGCATTTTGGGTGCTTGGTGTTGGCAATACAGTGGGTGATCATATGTTCTGAGCATCCCTTTCTCGGGGGAGGGGTGCTCCTCTTTGCAGAGGCTGCCCTGAGTCCTTTCCCTCTAGCATGTGCCTAGGGTGACCAGATGAGAGGAAGAAAATATCAGGACACATGGGAGGGTGGGGGGTTGTCGCCGGCGGAGCAAAAAGCAAAACAAAAAAACCCGGAGTGCTGCGAAATATCGGGACCAAACATCGGTCGGGACACGGGACAAATGCCTAAATATCTGGTCACCCTACATGTGCCTTTTGCATCCGCTCAGTCAGTCACTGCTCACTGCCGGGCCTGGAGGGCTCTGCAGTCCATTCCATTAGCTCAGCAAGAGAGTATGTTTCACTGAGGATTGATTTATACAAAAAAAACCCACAGACCCTAGCAGGAGATGAGTGACTCAGTAGTTGGGACTGCCAACAAAGCAGAGGGTGCCCTGGAACAGACACAGCTCATTGAAACATGGGTAACAGAGGTGCAGCATTGCATGGTAGTGGTAGGTTTGCCGGCCAGCCTGGCCCACACTCCTTCAGAAACAGCTAGTTCTCTGGAGGGCTTGTGTGGGATCAGTGGAGTGTGCCCACCCTGTCACAGATTAGCAGATGCCCACTCTGCGGCTGTGCCTGGAGGGCACACATCCCACTGAGTGAACCAGTAAGTGCCTATCCCTTCTCCAGGGGTCAGTGTTTGCCCATACTGCTGAAGTTGGCTGGAACATGCCACTGCATACCTCACTGCCACATCTACCTGGGGCTCACAATCTTCCCACTCACTGGTATGGCAGAGATGGTGTGCTAATGGTGCCTCCTAGAGGTGATTTCAGATGGGCACTGCCTTTTGTGTCACTGCCTTCTGCTTGCCTTAGCATGTGGTGAGGGTGAGGATGGGAAAGTGCTCGCGCTGGCCTTTGCAACTGATGTTGGGCTCTTTTTATAGTTCAGGATATTTCTCTTCTGCAAAATGGGAACCCCAATGAAATTAACGGAGAAAGTGCCTGCTTTTCAAGGTGAATGTTTCACCTTTGAGAGTGAACCCAGAACCAGCCAAGTGGCTAAGGCCTTGCAGGGGACTCAATTGGGGCTAACCCCCACTGGGAATGCACAGAAGAATTACAGAATATCCCAGCACATGACTTGGCCTTGTCGAACCAGACAGGTGCTGGGAGGGGGATGCTCTGTGTAGAGCGCTGACCCCACACATGGGCCAGTTCAGCCAGTAGAGTAAGACAGACATGGGGGGAGAGAGGAAAAGGGGAGAGAGAGAGAAAGTTGCATGAAGGAAAAGGGATACTAGATGCAGAGAATCATTGAAGTGTAGAACTGGAAGGGGTCTTAATAGAGTGGGGCAATTGGGGTAACTTCACATAGTGAAGGCTAACGGCATATTGGGCTGCATTAGTAGGAGCATTGCCAGCAGATCGAGGGAAGTGATTATTCCCCTCTATTCGGCACTGGTGAGGCCACATCTGGAGTATTGCGTCCAGTTTTGGGGCCCCCACTATTGAAAAGATGTGGACAAATTGGAGAGAGTCCAGAGGAGGGCAATGAAAATGATTAGGGGGCTGGGGCACATGACTTACGAGCAGAGGGTGTGGGAACTGGGCTTGTTTAGTCTGCAGAAGAGAAGAGTGAGGGGGGATTTGATAGCAGCCTTCAACTACCTGAAGGAGGGTTCCAAAGAGGATGGAGCTTGGCTGTTCTCGGTGGTAGCAGATGACAGAACAAGGAACAATGGTCTCAAGTTACAGTGAGGAAGGTCTAGGTTGGATATTAAGAAACACTATTTCACTAGGAGGGTGGTGCAGCACTGGAATGGGCTCCAAAGGGAGGTGGTGGAATCTCCATCCTTAGAGGTTTTTAAGACCAGGGTTGACAAAACCCTGGCTGGGATGATTTAATTGGTGTTGGTCCTGCTTTGAGCAGGGGGTTGGACTAGATGACCTGAGGTCTCTTCCAATCCTGATCTTCTATGATTCTATGAGTGGAGATCAGGGTGAAGCTGGGAAGGAGCTCAGCCCAGAGTGGTAGATGCAAGTGTTGCCAGGAAGGAGCTCAGGATCCCTGGATTTCTACACCTGGCTTCAGACCAAGCAAATGACTATCCCACCTGTGAGAGATGCTCTCTGCAGCCTAGGGATCCGGTGGGACTGGACAACAGCATCCCACATAGGAGGAGCTGTGAAGTACACAGCTGCAGCTGAGCCACCGAAGTGCTAAACTCTCCCAGAAATGTGAAGCCAGCAAACCAAGCTCAGAGAGGAGGGGAGCTGGGCCTAGGGATTCTGCCAGCTGTGTGGTAAATGGAGCTGAGTGAATAATTGATTTTTTTCAGTTTGATGACTGAACTAAACTATCCCCCCGCCCCGCAAAATCATTCAGTGTTGAACAAAATGTTTCATTTAACGCAAAAAAATTTCAGTGGTGTTTTCACAGGGTTTATATATACCCTTTTAAATGTTTAAATAAATCTAGCCACATTTTGAAATGAAACGTTTCAAAACAAAAAGTGGAGTTTTTTTCAGTTAGTTTGGCTGTCTTCTACCCAATTTCACAAATATTTTCAGTTGACCCCAAACTGCATTTTTTGTCGAATAAACTGTTTGTCAAAAAAAATTTACTCAGCTGCAGGGTAGCACAGTCTCCACCCCCCTCTAGGCCCTGGCCCGTCCACAGCCCTCAACCACAGCATGCTCACATCTCATATTGTTCCCTTGTCCGATTCACCTCTTGGCCTGGTCCCAGTTCTCTTTTCCTTGTTGTTCTACATGGTTTCCTTTGTTTCATGAAAAGCCTATTTTAAACCAAACTAGAGTCTAAGGGCTGGGCTACGCCAGTGGTTCTCAGCCAGGGGTATGTGTATCCCTAGGGGTACACAGAGGTCTTCCAGGGGGTACATCAACTCATCTAAATATTTGTCTAGTTTTACAACGGGCTACATAAAAAGCGCTAGCCAAGTCAGTACGTACTAAATTTCAAACAGACAATGACTTGTTTGTACACAAGTACAATATTTATATTCCAATTGATTTATTTTATAATTATATGGGAAACATGAGAACGTCAGCAATTTTTCAGTACTAGTGCGCTGTGACACTTTTGTATTTTTATGTCTGATTTTGTAAGCAAGTCGTTTTTCAGTGAGGTGAAACTTGGGGGTACGCAAGACAAATCAGACTCCTGAAAGGGGTACAGTAGTATGGAAAGGTTGAGAGCCACTGGTCTACACTATATAGTTTGGTCGACATAAGGCAGCTTATGTCGACCTAATTATGTCAGTGTCTACACAACAGCCTTCCTCCCACCGATGTAAGTGCTCCCCGCTGATGTAAGTGCCCTTCTATGCCAACATAATAATGCCACCTCCATGAGAGGTGTAAGACTTATGTCAGTGTATCTTGGGTGATGCAATGTCTGTGTAGACCATGTGACCCTTACATCTCCTGTCTTGTCAATTTCATGGCAGGAGCTGTGAAATTAACAAGAAAGCCAGGCAGCTAGATTCCAGCTGCCGGCTGCTCCCTGGAGAGCTGGGTGGCTAGACACTGCTCCCGGCTGGGAGTCAGCTCGAAAAACCTGAACGGGAGCAATCCCTGCCCACTCCCCATCAGGAGCCATGCAGCCTTGTCAATTAGGGGAGAGAGGCTGAGCCCAGCTTGGAAGCCCTGACCTAAGGGGCTACTAAAGAGCTGGAGGTGTCATCAGGGATCTGCCACAAACCATGTCACTGGCTGAGAAACGTCTATTGATATAAGGCAACAGAGGGTCCTGTGGCACCTTTGAGACTAACAGAAGTACTGGGAGCATAAGCTTTCGTGGGTAAGAACCTCACTTCTTCAGATGCAAGTAATGGAAATCTCCAGAGGCAGGTATATATCAGTGTGGAGATAACGAGGTTAGTTCAATCAGGGAGGGTGAGGTGCTCTGCTAGCAGTTG
>NC_048313.1:22240039-22355757 GCF_013100865.1 Trachemys scripta elegans | reverse complement strand
CTAAGGGCATGACAGTGCTGCAGAAAAGAAGGCTGCAAACTAGATTCTAACTCCTGAACCTGAGATTGTATGCAACAGAAGTGATGAATTCAGAGGATCCATACTCCCTGTACAGGTGCTCTGTTCATCCAGTGAACCAGCAGTGGTACATACTATACCATATAGAATCATAGGACTGGAAGGGATCTCGAGAGGTCATCTAGTCCAGTCCCCTGCACTCATGGCAGGACTAAGTATTATCTAGACCAGTGGTTCCCAAATTTGTTCCACTGCTTGTGCATGGAAAGCCTCTGGCGGTACGTCCCTCGGCCCGCGCCGCTTCCAGCAGCTCCCATTGGCCTGGAGCAGCGAACCGCGGTCAGTGGGAGCCGCGATCGGCCAGACCTGCGGACGTGGCAGGTAAACAAACCAGCCTGGCCCACCAGGGCCTTTCCCTACACAAGCGGCGTCCCAAATTTGGGAAACACTGCTCTAGGCTTCAGAGCCAGAACTCCAGCACGACCCACAATGTCCACACTGCTATTTTTAGCATGCTACCTTGAACCCTGCTAATGCAAGTCTGTCTACCTGTGCTGGGAAGTTCACGCCGAGCTGCAATGTCGACATCGCCCTAGAGACCCCAGCGCTTGTGTCCCAGCTCAAAATGGTTCCCTCAAACTGCAGCTGCTCCTCCAGCTCTAACCCTTGCACCTGAAGCTCTGCTCTCTGCGAACCACTTTGAGTGGCACCATGACAGGAGAGTAACATTTGGGGGGCATGACCCCCGCATCCTGCCCAGTGGTTGCACTGAGCAGGACCAATCTCGGGAGGGAAGCAGGGCAAACAGGGTCAGTGCTGAATCGTGGGGGCTGAGATCTAGAAGAGGAGGTGAGGATTTCATTCCCATTCTGAGCAGCAGTGACATTAGCCCTGGAGCAGGATCTCCTGTGTTTCCAATCTGCTTGTACTGGACTCTTGTAGGAGTGAAGTCAGGCCTGGCACAGGGTGGTATGTCACTTCCAAAGTTTCCTTCTCTTGCCTGGGGGGCTAGAAACTGAAGCCGTCAGAGCTTTCAAGTGTGAAATGAAAAATAGATCCGTTTGACAAAGAGCAAAACCCCCCTCCTCTTGGAGCACTGGCCACAAGCCCTCCCTGCTACAGGGCAGCTGCTGCTTTTACTTCTCTGTATTGGAGGTTGATCATGGAAATCATAGAATATCAGGGTTGGAAGGGACCTCAGGAGGTTCTAGTCCAACCCCCTGCTCAAAGCAGGACCAATCCCCAACTAAATCATCCCAGCCAGGGCTTGGTCAAGCCTGACCTTAAAAACCTCTAGGGAAGGAGATTCCACCACCTCCCTAGGTAACCCAAATAGGTCATTGCTTTGCACTCAAAGGAGCAGCAAGTGTTTGACCAAGGCGGGTACTTGTTCCCATCAGTTACATGCAGGGGAGCCTGTGACATGATGGGCTGTGTTGGAGCTGGCATCTTTACTAGGCTAAGGCGATATGTGTTTTGCCAAAGACTAAATTCATGCTGAGGAGGCTGGTTCATGCAGAAAGCTGCTCTCCTTAGTCAAAAATCACACCCAGTACGTCTAGAGCACGTTGCAGCCCTTTAACATGTGTGGGCCGTGGGAGAGTATATCAGCCCTTTTTCCAGATGTGGAAAGCGAGAGACAGAGTGATTTGCCCAAGAAGCAGAACTGAGATTTGAACTCAGAAGTTCCAGGTGTGTACGTCTTCTCCCCAGAGCTGTCTTACAGGGGTAGGGACAAGCTTGCATCAACAAACTGAGTCTTAGCCTTTCCCTGAGCTTGTTTGGGAAGCTTGGAGCCTGAGCATTGCAAGCTTTGTCACGGGGAGATCTGAGCAGATAAAACAAAGGGTCTCTGGAGCCGGCCTGGTTGCTGCGGACTGTCTCTTTACGGGTGGGGTGTGTCTGTCCAATGGCACTTGGGCTTGTCCTTGGGCCTGGTTGTGGGATCATCTCTCTTGCTGTCCTTTGGATTTGACTGGTTGGCTCTTTCTCTTAGGCCCAACTTTTCCAAGTGTCCACTAATAATGGGTGTCACAGTCTTTGGGAGCCCAACCTGGGACACCTTGGGCCTGTTTTCCAGAGATGCTGAACTCCCCTAGCTCCCATTAACTTCAGTTGCAGTTACGGCTATTCAGCACTGGACCTAAAAATGAAAATGAAGCCCCAAAGTCAGCGGCTCCTTGTTGGCATTGGAGCCCCTAGTGTTCTGTATTTGGGTTTATAGTAAGATTCATCCTGAAGTCCCTAGTGATACCTTCGGGATGGATTCCATTACAAGTGCATATAAAAGAAATGGCATGTTTCAAAGTTAGCAGTGGATGTTACAAGCGAGCCAGGAATTCCACAGTCCTGCCCCCTGAGCAGCTCTGAGGAAGAGATGGAGACACAGGTGACCTTGGGTATCTTGCTCTCTGAGGCCACGGACACTGCCAGTGTCCCTCCATCCATGATGGCACCTTGGGTCTTGTCTGCCACTACAATTTCACCCCTGTTCTGCTTCTGAAATGTAGGGTTTCTGAGAGTCATGTGAGACAAACTCAGCCCATCGACAGTCCAGTGCTGTGATGTCATTCTGAGCTTGGGTCGTTTGTGAGATGAGGAGTTGGTGCCCAAACTGACCTCATTTGAAGGATTAGGCGTGTGAGTGTAACCCATCTGGTCAATGGGTTATATTTCCCTCTTTAGCAGTTGGACACTGAGGCAATGAGTCTGCTACTGCCCCAGTTAATGGGACAACTCCCTTAACTCAAGCAATAGCAACACCCGCTGCTTGTGCTGAAGGTCTCAGTGAATTCAGACTACTGACAACTTAGCAGGGGCTAGCTGCAACAGGACTGGCCCATCAGGCCCCTCTGTTGTTTCTCTCTCCCATGCTCATTTTAAAGTGACCTCTGTGGGCTGATCTGTACATACAGGCCCTGGACACCCTCCTCCCCCATTGTGGCTGTTTAGCTGGTCAAGCACTAGTGTATTTGTTTAGTGCCAGTGCCTGAGACTTCCTGATGCTTTCGTCGCGTTGCATGGGATGTTTCTGCTAACTGTAGCTGTGGTCAAGGCTGTTGTGCTTAGTCACATGTTTTCTTTCAGGCCTCCAGATACAGATTTCCAGCCATGTTGCCAGTGACATAGGTCTCTGGTGACTGGTTTTTAAGGCAAGTCTAGGCAGATTGGAAGCTGTAATATTGGTAAATGCAGATCTACAAGCAACTGCGTGCAGCCCAGCAAGCTTGAGAAAGGCTTAGTCAGAAGCATCCTGGAGGTAATGGAGCTGGGTTTAGCAGTGGTCAGCTGGAGCCGGCTCGCAAGAACCGGTTGTTAAATTTAGAAGCCGGTGTAGAACCGGTTCCTAAAGGGGCGGGTGGATGGGCAAACTCCGGTCCGCAGACCACATCCGGCCTGCGGGACCATCCTGCCCGGCCCGCCTGAGCTCCCAGCTGGGGAGGCTCCCCCGGCCCCTCCCCCGCTTCCCACCCCGCCCTCTCGCAGGGCACCAGCGCGGCACGCGCTGCCGGCGCCAGTGCTCTGGGCAGCTCTGCAGCTCCTGCCGCTTTGAGCAACATGGTAAGGGAGTGGGGCTGTGAGCTCCAGCAGCCATGCAGCATCCTTACACAGTAGCATGGTAAGGGGGCTGGGAGGAGGGGTTGGATAAGGGGCAGGGAGCGGCTGGAGGGGGCAGAGGCTCTGGGGGGGGCACGGTCAGGGGATGGGGAAGGGTTGGGTAGGCGTGGGAGTTCCGGGAGTCTGTCGGGGTGGTGGTGGATGGGGTCGGGGCAGTCAGGGGACAGGGAGCAGGGTGAGTTGGGTAGGGGGTGGGGTTCTGGGGGGCAGTTAGGGTGGGGGGGGTCTCAGGAGGCGGTGGTCAGGGGACAAGAAGCGGGGGGGGTTGATGGGTTGCAGGTTCTGAGAGGGGCAGGACATGGGTTGGGGTTGGGGGGGTGCGTGGGGGGGAGACAGGCACGTGGGACTTGTACTCACCGCGCGGTTCCCTACCGGATCTTCGGCGGCACTTCGGCGGGGGGTCTTCACTGGCTCCGGGTGAAGTACCTGTCACCGAAATGCCGCCAAAAACCCGGAGCCAGTGAAGACCCCCCAGCCGCCGAAGTGCCGCCGAGGACCCGGTAGGGAACCAGTTCTTAGGATTTTGGGAGCTCATCACTGGGTTTATGGCAGGTTTCTCTTGCTTTCAGCCAAAGAGTTGTGTTAGGAGCAGCAACTGCTAACATTAGCATTAGGTGCATTTTAGAGGGTAGATCCTACTCCAGACTACTTTGTCCTGGACTAGGATGGGACTCAATTGATAAGAATTAAAGGAGGGTAATGTAATTAATGCAAATCAACATGGATTTATAGAAAATAGATCTCGTCTTTATTTTTATGAGATTATAAATTTGGTTGATAGCATAATAGTGTTGACATAATAGACCTAGACTTCTTTAAGGCATTTGACTCCGTATTGAACAACATATTGATTTTAAAAAACTATAAAAAGATATATATTTAACATGGCACACATGAATGGATTAAGAACTAGCTAACTGTTAGGTCTCAAAAAGTAATTGTAAATGGGGAATCATCATCAAGTGGGTGTGTTTCTAGTGGGATTCACAGGGATGGTTCTTGCCCCTACACTAGTTTGCATTTTTATCAAAGATCCGGAAGAAGACATAAAATCATCACTGATGAAGTTTGCAGATAACACAGAAATTGGGAAAGTGGTAAATAATAAAGAGGCCAGGTCACTAATTCCGAGCAATCTAAATCGTTTGGTAAAGTGGGTGCAAGCAAACAATATGCATTTGGATATGGCTAAATGTAAATGTATACGGCTAAGAACAAAGAATACAGGCATACTTGCTGAACGGGGGTCTCTAGCTGGGAAGCAGTGACTCTGGAAAAGATTTGAGGGTCATGGTGGATAATCAGCCAAACAAGAGCTCCCAGTGAAATGCTGTGGCCAAAAGAGCAAATGCGATCCCGGGATGCATAATTCTCAAGTAGGAGTAGAAAAGCTATTTTATCTCTATATTTGGCACTGGTAGCTGTTGCTGAAATACTGTGTCCAGTTCTGGTTCCCACAATTCAAGCATGATGTTGATAAATTGGAGAGGACTCAGAGAAGAGCCATAAGAATGATTAAACATGGAAAACATGCCTTATAGTGATTGAGCTCTTTAAGTTTATATATTTAGCTTAACAAAGAGAAGGTTAAGGGGTGAATTAATTACACTGTATAAGTATCTACATGGTGCACTGTGACATACCAGGATACAATCTAAACCAGGAGTAGGCAACCTATGGCACGCGTGCCGAAGGCGGCACGCGAGCTGATTTTCAGGGGCACTCACCCTGCCCGGGTCCTGGCCACCAGTCCGGGGGGTTCTGCATTTTAATTTAATTTTAAATGAAGCTTCTTAAACATTTTAAAAACCTTATTTACTTTACATACAATTGTTTAGTTATATATTATAGACTTATAGAAAGAGACCTTCTAAAAACATTAAAGTGTATTACTGGCACGTGAAACCTTAAATCAGAGTGAATAAATGAAGACTCTTCTGAAAGGTTGCCAACCCCTGATCTAAACTAATGAGAAGTTGTGTCACCCCTGAGCTGAAACCTTGGGTGCCTTACAATGCCTTCCTGAAGTAGCTCCTACCTGGTCTGCGCACAAACAGACTTCCAGCATGCAGGTCACACCCAGAGTGTCTATGTGTAACTGCAGCCTGCCAGCCACACTTGGGTTACATTCTGGCGTTCACTAGAGTTGCTTATACTTCACGGTGACCCAATGCACACCCCAGTTTTCCACTGTCCCCCAGAAATGTATGTCCAGTACTGCCCAGCCCTCTCTTGGACAAGACACGTTACATTAAGTCTGTTATTTCTTTAAAAGGAATACTATGAACACAACTTGTCACCCAAAATGGAGTTTCCTAGACACTTCCATTTAAACACACTGAATTAGATAAAACATTAAAACAAGCTTATTAACTAGAAAGAGAGACATTTTAAGTGAATACAAGTAATGAGGCATAAAAGTCAGAAATGATTACAAGAAAAATAAAGATAAAATGCAACTGGTGCCTAACTTAACAAACTGTTAAATTCAAAGCAAAGTTTTCTCCCCACGTGCTTTCCGCAGCCTTACTGACCAAACTTCTTAGGTCTGGATCCCTTCTCCCAGAATCCCATGAATGCTTCTTTCGTCTCTTCAGGTGCCATGAATGTGGTGGGCCAGGAGAGAGAGGGTTGCCGTGGCGTGTTTGCCTCGCCTTTTTATAGTTTCAGTCCCCCTCTTGAAAAACATTTGCAGCTGGGTACCAGGAGACAAAATGTCTATGTGGAAGGATGTTCCCTGATGCTTTTTCCTCACCTGTTTGAACTTCCTTTGTTTCCCTTCCTGCTTGATGCAAATTAAGTGGCGCAAATATTCCTTTGTTTGAGACAGGCTTGTTTGCCATCTTTTCTTTGGGCAGGGCTGTGGGATTCGGGACATGTGTCAATAACATACAGAGGTATCTTATAACTTCACATACAATGTGGCCACACACATTTTATTAGGGCAGTGATGACCAGCAACTTATGAGCTTTCAAATGATACCTCACAAGGCATACTTTGAACAAACTAATAATTTTTGTAGGGTATGAATACTGGGTGCATTCTGTAACAGGAACAAATATTTAATAATGGACTCTTCAGTTTAGCAGAGAAAGGTCTAACTAGCCAAGGGCTGGAAGCCGAAGCCAGACAAATTCAGCCTGGAAATAGGTAAAAAGTTTTTAACAGTGAAGAGTAATTAACCACTGGAGCAATTTACCAAGGGTTGTGGTGGATTCTCCATCACTGACCATTTTTAAATCCAGTATGGAGTTTCTCTAAAAGATCTGCTCCAGGGATTATTTTGGGGAAGTTCTCTAGCTTGTATTATACAGGAGGTCCAACTAGATTCTCACAATTGTCCCTTTTGTCCCTGAACTCTATAAATCGTACAGTACTGTGAGATCCCCAGATGAAAGTAATACTGTAATTGATCTCAGTGCACGGAGTGGCTGTGAGTGCCATGGTAGCAGCACCTGATGTCTGGTAGCATGCTGGTTGTCCCACAAGCTCACAGGAAGTGCTTTCAGGCTTCCAGTGCTGGTCTCTGCAGGCTCTATCCCCCAGACAATCACACTGTGTAAACCTGAGGATTCCTTCACTGGGGCCGCAGGGTCTCACCATAAAAAATGTGAAGGACTGGTGAGTGTATTTTAGAGGGCCCTCCTCTGTGCTGACATATAGATTATATGAGTCTGTTACAGCCCCAGCTTGTGAGCCTGGTTGTTTAGTTCATGTTGTAGCAACTCATGCTTTTAACTCTGGAGATTCCTGGTTCAATCCAGGCTGTCAGCCATCACACAGATAGGCACATGTGCTGTAACTGCTACAGCCAAATAAGAGACAACCTGCAGTTCCCAGTCCAGCCCCAGGCTTTGAAGGTACCAGAGACCCAATGTAGCCCTATTATCCTTCGGGGATGCTACACCTCTGTGCCCTCTTGCTGCAGGAACTGTTGGCCCCTGCCAGTAGCAGGGCAACTTTCTGACTTTCTCTCAGGCTCTCCAGCCGGAGATCCAGGCTGTGGCCTCTGGTCTGCAGCTCCTGCCACTGAGAGGCCTCTGGCCTCTGTAAGTACTTCCCTTTCCTGTGCGGGAGGCATTAAGGAGCCCTGTACCGGCGAGATGCTGAAGTGGGTGGTAGCAGTGATAATCATTGTCAGTGTTTTATAGAAGACAATCATCCTCAAACTCCAAGAGATGGCTGTCGGTATCAGTGAGCCAGCAGGTTTCCTACATCATGGCTGAGGGATGTCTCAAAATGCCTCTCCTAGAGGGCAAGGCCCCAACAGGGGGCAGCCTCACCCAGGGCAGCAGCGTCACTACAATGGTGACTACTGTTTTCTGGAGTCTGCCAGGCTGAGAACAGCAGAGAGCCGGAGAAAGGCATTAAGCCCCTCCAGGCTTCCAGGCCTACTTTGGTTCCTCTCCTAAGAGCAGCTGTAGCTGAAAATGAAGCGTCTGGGACTAACGGAGGTGTCTCTTTTCCAGGTCTGTCTCAGTGAGTTCTTGGCATAACATAATTCCTTCTGCACCACCAGCCTTCGCTGCTGAGAAGCCACTGGTGATTGTCACTGGGAGCTGAGTGTTAACACGCAGGCCTCCGCCCCAGCCCCAGTCTGCTGGGATGGGGTGGGGACTGACATCCGAGCTCTCTTGGTGGAGAGATTTACCAGCGCATTCATTTCTGATGTGTTTTCTGTGTCCCTTAAAGAGAAGGGAAACAATTCAGCTTTTGTCAGGGCAACCCGGCTCTCCTGGGGGATGGTGCTGCTGGGCCCAGACAGGCAGGCTGGCACCCCACACAGGTGCACCCACTTGGCACAGGGAGTAGTTTGCTTTGCTTTGCTGAGCTGAGTGTATATGCTATGAAGGTGAGAACCAGCGTGTGGTTTTTCTCAGCACAGAGCTGGAATTATCTTGGGAACACACCTTGTGGGTGTATTTTTGTGGGTGTGTGTTGGGTCCTTTTTGGGTGCATGGACCTCTCTGAGCAGGTGTACCTTGCTCTGTGTATTTCTGCTTCTAGGTGCATGCATCCATACATACTTGTCCATGTGTGTGGTTAACATGTTGGTCCATGTGGAGGCATGTGTGTCAGTGTGGGGTGTCTCTGAGTGTGTGCATCTGTATTCTTGAGGAGGGGATATCTGTGTCATTGTATGTTCGTCCATAGGTTCAAACCCCAAAACTGGAGCAGGGTTGGGGCATGACAGCTGTATAGTGACGTTGTTTTGGAACCCAAAGTTTTGTGTGGACATAGGGTATGTCTGCCCTGCATGTGCAGGTGTGATTGGAATGAGGGTAGCTGTACTAACTTTAATCTAGCTCACACGGGTAAAAAGTGGTGAAGACGTGGCAGTGTGGGCTTCAGCGCAGGCCAGCCACCTCAGTACAAGTTCACCAGGGACCCTGTGTGGCTACTGGGGCAGCTGGCCTGTGCTGAAGTTCATGCCACCGCATCTTCACCACTCTTGATACCAGTGCTAGCTAGATTAAAGTTAGCATGGATATGTCTACCCCCACTACAATCACACCTTCACTCGCAGTGTAGACATACCCAAAGGGAACCATATGTGCATCTTCCTGTGTACATGCGTGTGTGCATGACCATGCCTGTGCATGCCACAACTTATGTATAGTGCTTTGTGTTCTTCCTATGGTAGGCCACAGCTTTGTCCACATGTTGTAATCTGTACTCAGTACGCTGTGTCCAGCCATCTCCCCAATACTCCCTGTCCCTCTGTCCCAATCTATGTCTGTCTATTCCAGACTCTGTGTCCCCCTTTACGTTCTTTTTGGTTTGTTTGCTTTCTATCTATCTGTCTATCTAGAGATATCTTAAAAGACCATTATTTGCAAAGTCAAGCATTCCAAAATTAGGAAATGCCAACATTAATCAAAGATTTATAGATCTAAGGCCACAAGGGACCGTCATGAACTTCTTGTCTGACCTCTTGCACAACCCAGGCTAGAGAACCTCACCCACTAATTTCTGTATCAAAATCATGACATCTGATGGAGCTAGAGCATAGCTTTTAAAAAGACATGCACTCTTGATTCAAAGACACCAAGAGATGGAGAATCCACCGCACTCCTAGATAAGTTGTTCCAATGGTCAGTTACCCATATTGTTAAAAATAGGTGTCCTATTTCTAGTCTGAATTTATCTGGAAGTTGAGGCCAGACATTGAATCCTCTGCAGTCAGAAATCTTCTCCCCATGTAGGTATTTATAGGCCAGGATCAAATCTATTCTGCTCTTGGATAAACTACATAGATTGAGCTATTTTAATCTCTCTCTGGGAGGCAGGTTTTCTAGACTTTGACTTGTTCTTGTAGCCCTTCTCTGATCCCTTTCCAGTTTGTCAACACACCAGACCTGGATGCAGTATGCCAGCTGTCAAGCGGTCTGGAGTGGTTTGCGACCGTGAGTGCTAACCTCAAGGCAGACTGTCTAGGAACAGGGCACAAACTCCAAACTGGTTGTATGTTCTATAATTAGATTTCACCAACCAGGTAACAAGTATGAACTCCTAAAACATTGTAACAGCCTTAATATGGTATCACAGACAGTCCCCTTGGGCACTCCGATCTATCTTGCCACCCAAGCAGTCCAAGCAGCAAAAAGAATCTAGTTTGTCCTTGTCATGGATTTTTATACCCTTCTCCCCAGAGTCCAAGCTGATGGAACAAGTTCATGCACAGGTCTCCTCTTCCTGGACAGGAAGACCTATGCATGAACTGGACAGGAAGAGGAATACAATTAACAAAGTCTTTGTTCTTTGATCAGAGGGGTAGCCGTGTTAGTCTGGATCTGTAAAAAGCAAGAGAGAGTCCTGTGGCACCTTATAGACTAACAGACATATTGGAGCATAAGCTTTCATGGGTGAATATCCACTTTGTCAGACGCATGTGGTGGAAATTTCCAGAGGCAGGTATAAATATGCAGGCCAGAATCAGTCTGGAGATAATGAGGTCAGTTCAATCAGGGAGGATGAGGCCCTCTTCTAGCAGTTGAGGTGTGAACACCAAGGAAGGAGAAACTGCTTTTGTAGTTGGCTAGCCATTCACAGGTCTTTGTTTAATCCTGAGCTGATGGTGTCAAATTTGCAAATGAACTGAAGTTCAGCAGTTTCTCTTTGGAGTCTGGTCCTGAAGTTTTTTTGCTGCAGGATGGCTACCTTTAAATCTGCTATTGTGCGTCCAGGGAAGTTGAAGTGTTCTCCTACAGGTTTTTGTATATTGCCATTCCTAGGGTACGTCTTCACTACCTGCTGTATCGGCGGGTAGCAATCGATTTATCCGGGATCGATATATCGCGTCTTGTTAAGACGCGATATATCGATCCCCGAATGCGTAGCTGAAGTTGCGTATCTTAAATCAATTCCCCCCCAACCCTCCCCAGTGTAGACCAGCCCCTAATATCTGATTTGTGTCCATTAACCCTTTTCCGTAGGGATTGTCCAGTTTGGCCAATGTACATAGCAGAGTGGCATTGCTGGCTCATGATGGCGCATATTCATTGGTGGACGTGCAGGTGAATGAACCGGTGATGTTGTGTCTGATCTGGTCAGGTCCTGTGATGGTGTCGCTGATGTAGATATGTGGGCAGAGTTGGCATCGAGGTTTCTTGCATGGATTGGTTCCTGAGTTAGAGTTACTATGGTGCGGTGTGTGGTTGTTGGTGAGAATATGCTTAAGGTTGGTGGGTTGACTGTGGGTGAGGACTGGCCTGCCTCCCAAGGCCTGTGAAAGCAAGGGGTCGTTGTCCAGGATGGGTTGTAGATCACTGATGATGCGTTGGAGAGGTTTTAGCTGAGGACTGTAGGTGATGGCCAGTTGGTTTCTTTCTTGGGCTTGTCTTGCAGCAGGAGGCTTCTGGGTACACGTCTGGCTCTGTTGATTTGGTTCCTTATTTCCTCGTGTGGGTATTGTAGTTTTGAGAATGCTTGGTGAAGATCTTGTAGGTGTTGGTCTCTGTCTGAGGTGTTGGAGCAAATGCGGTTATACCTCAGCGCTTGGCTGTAGACGATGGATCGTGTGGTGCGTTCAGGATGGAAGCTGGAGGCATGAAGGTAGGCATAGCGGTTGGTGGGTTTTCGGTATAGGGTGGTGTTAACGTGACCATCGCTTATTTATACCGTGGTGTCTAGGAAGTGGACCTCCCGTGTAGATTGGTCCAGGCTGAGGTTGATGGTGGGGTGGAAGCTGTTGAAATCATGGTGGAATTCTTCCAGAGTCTCCTTCCCATGGGTCCAGATGATGAAGATGTCATCAATGTAGCGTAGGCAGAGAAGGGGCGTGAGTGGACGAGAGCTGAGGAAGCATTGTTCCAGGTCAGCCATAAAAATGTTTGCATATTGTGGGGCCATGCAGGCGCCCATAGCGGTGCCACTGGTCTGGAGGTATATATTGTCACCAAATTTGAAGTAATTGTGCGTGTTCTTTGATGTCTCTCAATGACTTGTTTGGTTTCAAAGGCCTTCTCGCTGGGCAGGACCTAACATCTTCTGTAGGAAGCCAGTATTTGTATTAGAGAAGGCTTCTCTCCTGTTTGATTTGTTCCACAGGTTGACACTGCAAACTCTCAGTATAACTTTATACGATGGGCTACAAAGGTTATAAGTGAGATCAATACCTTCAGTGTCCTACAAGCATTTCATCGATCTAAATACTAAACAAATTTATCAACTTAACATCTATTCTAATAATGCTAACACACATGTAAGCCAGACTGGTTTCCAGCTATGCATTTGTCAGTGTTCAGTGAGGTCTGGGCCTTGGCATGAGCTGGTACCGTGTCTGCCAGCGTCACAAATGCACGGTCTCACTAGTACTATATGCAGAAGTAATACCCGTGCTATGCTTGATATTCCTGTTTACACGTCCAAGTATTGTGTTTGCTCTCCTAGGCACATCGTTGCACTAGGAGCATATGTTCAGTTCATTATCCACCATGATACTTCACTGCAGCCACCTTCTATGGATGCATTATGATGTAGCTTTTAATTACATGATCACAGACTATTTTACTCCTGCAAGGATCATCTTCAGGATCTGAACCCAGATCCATAGTACAAACCTCGACCACTGGAGACAAAGACATAAGTAGGCAGTTAGCCTCTGTGTGCCCAACCCACTGGAATGGGGCATGATACACACTTTGCCAGCAGCAGAGTGTTGGGTGTCAGGTTTCCTGGGTTCTATTCCCAGTTCTGGGATAGGATTATGGTTAAGGACTTGTCTGCACTATAAAGTTGGACTGCTTTACCTATTTCAGTATAACCCCTTGAGAGTGGATGCAGTTATATCAGTATGAAGGTGTTTTATATTGGGATAGCTGTTCTTATACAGGAAGGAGAATAACATACCAGTATAAGGCATATTTGTCTCGGTATAATTGCGTCTGCACAAGGGTTGTACCACTATAACTATTCTGGTAAAAAAGCCATGCCCCTAACCACATAATTTTACCCCTAAACATTTTACATGTAGGCCTTAGTGTTGACAGCAGTGACTATAGACAGGACAAGCAAGTTTTTGGAGGCCTGATCTGCATCGATAGAATTAGGTGTGATTTTTATACCAATTAAGTTGAATTGGAACTGGTGCAAGCTCATGTGTGGACACACATTGCTTTAAGCCTGGCTCATCTTGGCTTAGCTTGTGCCAATTTAAGCTAAACTGATACCATCAATTTTAAATTGATATAAGAGAGTCCTTGCACAAAAGTTGCATCAGTTTAACTAAACTGATATGTTAAAACAGAGCAACTTCTGTGTGCAGACAAGCCCCGAAGGGCTGAGGAGGTGCATTTGCCATATTAAAGTCTCGAGTTCTATTCTCTGCTCCGCCTTACCTGTAAAAGAGGGGATTAATGCTTGTCCACCTCATAGGGAGGGATATGAAGTCCTGTTCAGTAAGAAGGGTTGGCATGTGTGCAGAAATATCACTCGTAGATCTTACCTCAGTGTACTATTCTCCCAGGATATTCTGTGGGTCTCTCTCTTGCAGACCTTTTGCCCAACAGACTGTTGAAAGATTAGGACTTTTGCTGCCCCAGAGATCAGCAGGGTAGGGCCATCTGCTGAGCGTAGGGACTGCAGGACAACTGTAATGTCAGCACTGGGCTTTCTGTGCCCTCTCCAGTTCTCTTACCCTTCTCTGCCTCCCACCAGGAGGAGGAAGCACTTGGCTGCAGGACGCATAGGGACAGCAATCCAGGAGCAGGAACAGAGAAGGGTTTGGTCCAGGAGGCAGTTTCTGAATTGTTTTCATGCCAGCACAAGGAGAGAGTGCTGAAGGTAAAACAATCCCCCCAGTTTGGCCCCTGGAGTGTGGTGGGTTCGAGTGGCACCCGTACTCACATGGTAATGTTAATAGGAGAAATACCCTAAGCAGCTAACCTCTGATGTCCTGGGCAGTCTTTAAACCTGAAATTTGAACATATTGCTGCCCAATCCGATTTTTTTTTAAAGGAATTCTTTACAGAAGTTGCTTAGCATATTGACAATGTGCCTCAGGTGGCACATGACCAGGATTCATCCCCGAATTTGGTCTGCTGGTTGGATCGTTCGCTTTCCTGGCTTGGGCCAGTACTGACGGGGAGTGCGACATGAACGAGAGCGGTTTTATTTGCTGCAGAGAATGACAGCTCCTCTGGGATGAGTCCACTGCAGTTTGGGCTTGGAACCCAGTTGTAGACATTGGAATGTTGCAGGCCAGAGGAATCAGTCCGTGAGGCGAGGATTTATAGCACTGCAGACGCCAAGCAGCCTGGCAGCTCCCAATGGTAGGAGCACACAATCCCCAGCGGCTGCCAGAGGCTTTTGTTCCTCTCAGGTTTGTTTTTGTTTATGAAAAAAATTGCCGGCAATTATTTCTTTATCGGGACGCAAACCCTCTTGGTATTTTCAAAGGAAATAAACAATTTCCAGTCACTCAGGTGGTGACATTTGCAAAATATCCTGTGGCCCTGCACAGTCTTTCCAGGAAGTCATTCCGTCTGAATTTCTGTGATTAGAGTAGCAAGCCGCGGGTTTGTGGAGGACAATAAGCATGTGTGCCATTGGAGGCTTTCAGCGCAAATTCCCCATGTTGGAGCTGCTGTTCTGAGTGTACAGTGTTCATTATTAAATGGCTTTTGATGATAAATGCTCAGGAATCCACACAAATGCCCCATTTAAAATGATTTATGGCCTGATGAGCAAATCATATTGGTAAGGAGCTCACTCCACAGTCACTGAAATCACAAATCTCCCTGTTACTTGTGGCTTCAGGCAGTCCAGCGGGTTTGCTAGTGCAACTGGGGCTGTAGATTCAGGATGCAGAACCCAGCTAAGCATTGGAGATGGGGGTTTCTACAACGGCTTCTGCAGTCAGCAGGGGGAGCTCAACCTAGGCGTCTAGAGACGGCCTAAAGAGGCAAGCAGCCAATTTTCAACTTGCAGCCAAGTCAGTTTCAAAAGCTGAGCTCAGCCTCAGAGCAGCTCCATGTCCTTCCCCAGCCCATTGTTGTGGTTTTACAATCACATTTTCCTGTTTTTAAAAGAAATGTTTTTCTCTCCCTTGTGGCTGTGTGAAAGACCCACACAAGCTAGACGGGAAGCTGTCTCTAGAAGGGAAAGAGTGAGACTGACTCCGCCCAGGGGCTGCCAAGCATGCAGTAAACAGACTGACAAAAATATTTCTTTTCCTCTAATTGGTTTTGGAGTTGTGCAGTCTGAGGGCTTGCTTCTACGAATAATAGGTTAAAATATTTCAGACAGAAGTGTGATTTTTTTTTTTAACTTGATGGTTCCTCTTTAATGTAACTGCAGCTTCAGGGTGAGCAAAGGGAATGACAGGTATTTTTGTAGGTCCTATTAAAATACTGGCTATTTAAAAATATTCTGTGCTCTTGAGTGGCATTTAATTTAAAAAACACAACCACAAGTAATTTGGGCTCTTGGGAAAATACTCTGGCTGATCCTAGTTAATGTTGCTGACATTTTGGAGCTATGAATCTTAAGCTCCAGTGTTGCAGTTGAATCCACACAGAGGATTGTGCCCACACACAATGCAGGATCAGGGCCCTGGGAAGATGAGATAGAAAGTTCTATTATGAGAGAATCCATCTAGCTCTTCTATGCAAGATTGGTCCTTATATTCTGTTGCCTAGTGTAGTTCCAAGAGTCTCGTTTGAATTCGGAATGGCTTTTACTTAAGTGTTTAATTTTACCTGTGTGTGTGTGTATGTGTGTGTTTTAATACACAACAGTTGGCTGGACGTGCTTTCTCAGCTCTGGGGCAATCCCCTTAACTCCACCAACACATCACAGTTCCCCATCATTTTTTTTTTGTTATAATAAATCAAAGAGACTGGTTCCTATTTTGATACATTTTTATGCTTTATAATTGAACAATAAATTTGGCAACATTTTGGACCACAATGATGCATCTGCTGCCCTGATGTTTGCTGTTCAGTAAAAACCGGCCTCTAGCTGCTACTCCCCCAAACAGGATCATCTAGCATCTACCTTGTTTCCTATTTCAATAGTTACATGGACCCCAATGGCTGCACTGTCTGAGCCTGGTGAGTTTATTAAAAGAAAAAGTCACAATGGACCTTGCTCCCCTTTAACTTGGACACCAGCCACATAGTGATAAGGAGAATGGAAGCCTCTACTTGTTCCAACTGCATTTAGCTATTGCTGGGGCTGGATGGCACCATCTGCCGAGCTGACGTTAGCTCTCCCAGATTAGGGAGAGTTAACCTGCTAAGAAAAACTCTGAGTTCTGCAGGAGTTAGCCTGAGGATCTCAGTAGGGGGTGGGTTCTCTTCTGAGTCAATGCTGGCCCTAGTTTGCCAACATGTCTCTAGGGGGCACTGTGCTGCAGGAACTGGTGGGAATCTCTGTCAAGCACTGGTTCTCAAACTGTGGTCCCTGGACCCACTATGTCTAAGGCAGTGGTTCTCAATCAGGGCCACGTGTACCTCTGGGGGGACACAGAGGTCTTCCAAGGGGTCCATCAACTCATCTAGATATTTGCCTTGTTTTACCACAGTCTACATGAAAAACACTAGCGAAGTCAGGACAAACTGATCTATATACCAAAATGTAAGTACCATATTTATATTCCAATTTAGTTATTTTATAATTATATGGTAAAACTGAGAAAGCAAGCCATTTTTCAGTACTAGTGTGGCTGGGACACTTTTGTATTTTTATGTCTGATTTTGTAAGCAAGTAGTTTTTCAGTGAGGTGAAACGTGGGCTATGCAAGACAAATCAGACTCCTGAAAGGGGTCCAGTCGTCTGGAAAGGTTGGAAGCCATTGGTCTAAGGGGTCTGCAAAAGACTTAGACTGAAACCAGAGTGAACAGAACTCCACTATATATACGCAGTCGATTTCCAAAGGGTCTGCACCTCCATTTGAAAGTGTTTAGGGGTCCACAAATGAAAAAAGGTTGAGAACCACTGCTGTAGAGAGTGCTTTCCCTTCAGACTCAGTGCTAGCCCTAATGCCCCAATGTGGTGCTAGAGGAGCTGTGCTGAAGGCAGGGCCGGCACTTCCAAAAGGCGACCCTAGGGCAGCAGGATTTGTGAGGAGGCATTTTGCCGTCCTCGGCGGAAATTTGGCGGCGGAGGGTCCTTCCGCTCCGGGTCTTCAGCGAAAATTCGGTGGTGGGTCCTTCACTCGCTCTGGGACCCGCCGCTGAAGTGCCCCGAGGACGCGGGAAGGACCCCCACCGCCCAATGTTTAGAGGAGGAGCACTGCTGCCTAGGGTGGCAAAAACCCTGGCGCCGCTCCTGGCTGAAGGTAGTGGGCTGGGGGCTCAGTGGAGAGCACAGTCTTCTCACCGTCAGTGCTGATCCCCAGTACTCCAGCGCAATGCTAGGAGAGCTGGTGTAATCTGTGGGATGAGATTAAAAACGTGAAGGTCTGGACTGGGCTTCTGTAGCCTGGAGAGCTGCCTGTTCCCATGGTCCCCTAATGCCCATTAACCCTATGTGCCGGGGTCGTTGTCTCCATTATCCGAATGCTGCTGTCACTGAGAGTGCTGCCCTGAATCCCTGCTCTGTGGCAAGAGAGCAACTTTCCCAACCCATCTGGCTGAGCATTGCCCAATGCAGGGTGTGATTCGCTGCTCCAGCTTTTCCCATATCACACATCAGCAATAAAATGCATCAAACACTTCTGTGCCCATGTCAGCAACTCACCCTGCCGCCCACCTGTCTGGTAGATCAGCCAGCCCCGCCGCTGCCTGGGAAAAGCAACCATGTCTTGGGAATGGATCGTAAGCCACCCCAGAAACCTGACCCCAATGTGGGCTGCACCATCCAAAACATCCAATCCTATCTGCAGAGAAAAGGGGGAGCCCTCTGCCCCCTAAGAGAAAAGGGGGTTCCTCTTCCCCTGGGGAAAAGGGTGAGCTCTCTGGCTCCCAAGAGAAAGAGGGAGATGCCCCCTGAGGGAATTATATGAACTGAGGTAACTTCTCCAATTCCTGACTGTGCTCCCTGCTGCCACCCTGGGTGACAACCGTGCCGTATCTCACTGTGTGTGTAATGGCCCTGCCTGCCACAAGGGGTAGGATGCTGTGCGTGCCTCCTTGGCAGGGGATGGGAACAGACTTGGTTCCCGAACATTCCAAATTACAGCCTGTTTTGTGAAAATAATTTACAAAAGTCTGTATTGCGGAAGAGATCGTGCATGCCTCCTCTGAGCCCAGTTGCAAGGGTTCCAAGGTTCCAGGCCTCTCAGACCTAGTAGGGATCAAACACGGGGGTGCACATGAGTTTCCTTCTCTTACAAATAACTGACTGAGTGGCCAGCAAGGCCCAGCAGCAAACATTAAGTGGGCCCCCAGGTATCTCTATCACATCCTGCTGAGTTCAGTGACTCCCACAGACATGATGCTAGAGTTTGGGGCAGACAAAAACCACAGATACTGAACAAGAGCAGATCATTTTGACAGGAGCAGAGGACGTGAATCGGGATCCCCTCTTGATTGCAGTGCCTCAGGTGTCCATCGGAAGAGAGACTTGCCATCTTGGTTATTTTCACTGGTGTCTGGTTCCACTGTGCTGTGATTTTATATTGCTGTCTAACAGCTGCTGTGAGGAGCAGCATTCGTCTCCCTTGTGGCCAAGTCTCGTCTAGATGTTAAGTTATGTGTGCATGATGCAGGGTGATAATGGGGGCATGCTCAGTCCAGAGGGAATATTCAGTTTTAGCCACAAGCCTCTAGCAAGCTATAGTGAGCAGAAGCATTTCAGCAAGATTTTCAGCACTTGGTAATACAGCCACATCTGAACAGATTTCCATGAGGACCCTAAAAGACATCCCTCTGACCTCAGAACTAGCCCACCGGCAGATTTCAAGTTCTTGCTGCAAACCATGGAGGGGCTAGAGCGCCTCAAAAACTGCCAGGCCATTTTGTAGAATAAGAAACGAGACCACTTTAATAGTTGTGTTATTTATTGTTTGCGTTACAGTCGCGCCGAGAGATTAGGACCCTGTTGTGCTGAGCACCACAGGGTACGGCTACGCTGTAGTTGGGAGGTGAATTCCCAGCTCAAGTAGACATGCATGCACTAGCTCTGCTCCAGCTAGTGTGCTAAAAATAGCAGTGTAGTAGGGCATGGGTGGTAGCTTGGGCTAGCCGCCCCCACTACATACCTAGGATCTCAGCCGGTGTAGTACTAAGGGCACCTAGCCCAAGCTGTAGTCAATGCCGCCACGGCCACAGTGTTATGTTCAGCCTGCCTGCTCACGCAGAGCTAGGTGTGTTCATCTGCCTGAGCTGGTAACTACATCTCTCAGCTGTAGTGAAGACATGACCACAGAGGGAGGGTTTGTCTGCACTCGAAAGGCTACCGCTGCACCGCTGTGGCGCTTCAGTGCAGATCCAACCTATGCCAATTGGAGGGGTTCGCTACTTGGCGTAAGTAACCCATCTCCTCATGAGGCAGTAGCTACACTGATGGAAGAATTCTTCTACACTGGGGGTTAGGTCAACTTAACTATGCTGCTCAGGGGTGTGTATTTTTCACACCCCGGAGCAATGTAGTTAAGCCAACTTAATTTTCTAATGTAGACCAGGCCTGAGAGAGATACTCCCAGTCTGGAAGAGTTTACAGTCTAAGGGGCCATCTACACTGCAGCTGAAGGTGGGATTGCAGCTGTAATCTACCTGGGCCTGGCCTACCCCAGGAAATTAGGTTGGTGTATATGTCGCTTAGGGGTGTGAAAAATCCACACCTCTGAGCAACACAGTTAAACCAACCTAACCCTCGGTGTTGACAGTGCTAAGTTGATGGGAGAATTCTCTTCTCAACCTAGCCACTGCCTCTCAGGGAGGTGCAGACATCCCCTAAAACCACCCAGACCCAGGCTGGGAGGGAGGGATAAGACACCCACCCAGAGTGAGCGAACATTGACTTCATGTCACCATGTTTCTCAGAATGCGTCTTTGCCTGTTTGTTTGTGAGGTTTATGGAAGGGGATTGCAAACCAGGCAGGAGGGAGCGGTGACACTTAAGGGAGGGAGCAAAGGGGAGAGGGGACAGGGAGGAGTAGGGCAGCGGAGTGGGGTTGCAGTGAAGACTGACAGGGGGCGGGAGTGAGCAGCCAGTCTGCACGAGAGAGAGCATGATCAGCATGAACACCGAGAAAAGGAGTCAGCGACATCATCAGTGGACAAGGTCCCTGCTACCGCTGCTGTATGTGCTCTGCCCACTGTAGTACCCACTCTCGCTCGCTCTCTCTGTTGCACACTCCTGCAGTGCCTAAGCACCATCTATTATAGATGTTGTGTGCCAGGACATTGCTGTTGTGGGTGCCGCTTGCCTGATGCTCCCAATGTGGTGCTATGCCCCTTACTCAGAGCACCCAGTACTTGTTATGTGGGTCACGGAGTCCCAGGTATGAGACCAGACACTGTGATGGAGCCCTGGTTGCCTGGCTCCCTGGTGCACCAAGTAGAACACGGCACTCAGATGTGGCTGGCCTGATGCCAGCTCACTGTTGTGTGCCCCGGGGCACCCCATGCCCAGCAGCAGCACTGAGGCTGCCCAGACCTTCTAGGCACAGTGCCATGAAAGATGCTGGGGATAGTTCCCTTCCCAAGGCATTGCAACTGAGTACAGATTAGGAAAGACCTGTGTCGTGGGAAGGCTGGCAGAGCCCCAGCGGCAGAGGCCCCTGCCAAGTGCAGCTCTATAAAACGGGGTGGGCTCAGGTGTCATGAGATGCTGTCCCCTGGGGAACAGCTCTCCTATGACTGACTCTGCCCCTGGGGAGCAGGGGAAACACCCCACACCCTTGCTGCACTGTCACCTCCCACTCTGGGCTTTGCCTTTCCTGCCTCTCACACTGGCAAATGAGTGAGGAGGCTCCTGGGAACGGCAGCATGAGTGTGAGTCAGAGCAGGGCCCTGAATGAGACCCACATGTGCTCTTGGCAGACTGGAGGGTTTGGCAGCTGGGGGGGGCGAAGGATGAAGAAGGGTGTGTGGGGACCAGGCTGCCGGTCTCTGTGAATGCTCCAAGCTGAGGGGCACAGAGGATGTATGGCACTGCCAGGAGGTGGTGCTGAGAGAAAGGGGTCCCCAGTCACACCAGCCCCCGCAGTGCTGGCCTGGATCCATTATCTGTGTTTCAGGAGCAGCTGAGCTCCCCTCTTTGACACCTCAGGGTCTCTTCACCATCACTGTGCCCTGGGCTCACTCCCCGTGTAATCCAGGCAGCTGCTGCGTTCGGCTGCTGCAGAACGTGCAAGTTCCACCTCGGAAGCAGCTGCATTTCAGAAGGGGGCAATGGGATCCTGCCGATCAGGGGTGCCTGAGTGCACCCTATGGGTAGAGTTGCCAACTCCGACTGAAGCTATTCCAGGAGATTGTTTCCTCCAACCTGACATAACGTCATTTTCTTAAATAGCCTATTAAAATCTCCCAGATGGGTGCTGATTCGGGGAAACTCCAGGCCAATCCTGGAGGGTTGTCATCCCTACCTATAGTGCAGAGGGCTAAACCCCAGCCCTCTGCACTGGAATGACAGCGGGTGCCCTTAGCCTTATTCCCACCTTTCTTCGATGCCTCTGGCTCACCGTGCTGCCTTTGGAAAGCCGTATGAATGGGCTCTGGGTGAGCCCTCTGCTGTCTGAACATCCTGCTGTTCAGTCAAGACTTGGGTGGGGAATCCCAGCCCGGTGGGCCGGTGTCTCCTCAGACTGACTACCAAACAAGACCGTAATCCTCTTGCCCTCCCTCAGCTTCAGCTCCAATTTCCCCTGAACTTCTGGGCTGGCTGTAGAAATGCTGCCGGGAGCACCCTTGCTGGGTTAGTTGCGGGGAGTTTGGACCGGCCAAGCCAGCTCTGACTTTTCTTCCTTCCTGTGTTTGCAGCCTGGTGATTGCACAACATGCGGGGGTGAATCAGGTTCATCTCCCCAGATCAAAATAGAACTTTTCTTTCACAACTGAGCCATGAGTATTCTACACTCAGTGCCCAAGCCTGGTTTCTGCAATCAATAGTCCATGGGGTCTAGCAATGACCGTAAATGCAGGGAATCCTTTTCCCTTGGCTCAAGGAACTGGTGCGTTCTGAAATCAATGCTGGACGCAACTGGCTTGGCTTCCAGAAGCATTTGAATGGCTTGGCTCATCTAATGGAGGGTGGATCTGAGCGGGACCTTCCCACCTCCTCCATGAGTCTTTAGATGCCAGATCTTAGCTGTGTGGCTAGTAGCAGATCAGGATTACTGACAGAGAAGGAGGTGCTCAGATACTGCTGTGATGAGCAAGGCATAGATAGATGAGATAGATAGGTGTTATAGAGAATGGCAGGGAGAGGTATGCTGGTGAGGAACCATTATCCTTGTACATATGCCAGTGCAATGCTGGCCGCCCAGCGTTGCCCCTAGGCTGCAAGGTGATTCGCTTTTCAGGAAACGTGTTTCTGAGCCCCACATTCATCCCTCACTGAAATGGAGAGAGTGCCATCAGGGTTGAATTTGCCACTTGGGTCTGGGCTTCCCCTTCCCACTCTGGCCCCTCTTTTTGTCTTTAAATGCACAAGTATTTTGCTCTTGATGGAATGTCTCAGCCAGGAATGCTGTGCAGAGAGGGAATTAAGTCTGGTCTTTATTGCCCTGCTGCTGGGATGTGTTTGGGGCTCACCTGACAAGCCCTTGGGTATCTGGCAGGGGAGCAGACATGCCACGTGTTCTGAGAACTCCAAGATTCTGACCAGAGTTGGCTGGAATATTTTGGATTTTCATAATGTCAAAAAAATCACTACAAATTTCAAAATCCTTCGCCAAATTGTCACAATTTTCCAACCGGCTCCAATTCCGTCATTGTCTATCAAGCCATCAGGCTGCAAGACTGACCCTGGCTTCCTCTGAGATACACCCTGAGGTTAGAGTGTGTTCTACTTCTAGGAGAATACAGGTTCCCCTATGTATGCTGCTTCTTGTACCAACTCCAGAAATGTTCCACACACTGGGGGACTGGATCCTGTGTCACTTACACAAGCATGAGGAGTTTGGTGGAGGCACGTTCTTTGGGAGCCGGGGATGATGCTTCAGATTTGGGTGGAGCTCCCCATTCTGGATCCACCACCAAACTGTCAAGTATCAGAGGGGTAGCCGCGTTAGTCTGAATCTGTAAAAAGCAACAGAGGGTCCTGTGGCACCTTTAAGACTAACAGAAGTATTGGGAGCATAAGCTTTCGTGGGTAAGAACCTCACTTCTTCAGATGCAAGAAGAAGAAGCATCTGAAGAAGTGAGGTTCTTACCCACAAAAGCTTATGCTCCCAATACTTCTGTTAATCTTAAATGTGCCACAGGACCCTCTGTTGCTTACCACCAAACTGGATCCTTTCATGACATTTTTCAGGGAATGATTGCCCAGAAGGAAGCAGCCTTGCTGAGAAACTGGAGGAATTTACAGCAGCTTTGATCGGCATCTGAGGGTCCCCCAAGGTGCATTCTGAAATTTAACATAAGACTGAGGCCTGCAGCTGTCTGAAAGATGTGGGTGGGCAGGTTGAAGGACAGGAGGACAGATTGAGGGAACTTAAGGGGGGTGAAAAAATTAAGGCATTTCCCCCATCCCCAACCACATACACAAAAACATCCCAATGGAGACATGACCCTGCCTTTGAGCTGCTCCACCTTAGTCATATGCAAGTTCTGCTCGGAAAGGGGTCTGCTGGAACTTCCATTGTGTAGTTATTGACTGGTCTCAGAAGGAGCTGTTAGTCATAAAAATGTTGCCAGGGTGATTTTTCTGTTGTTTGGGGCTCAGGGAGTGAGTTAACATTACCATCAGTGAAAAAGTAGGTCAGGAGCACGAATTGCTCCAGACAGACTCAGTTCCTCAAGGCAACTGCTAGTTCCATGGCTGAGGAAAGGTCTGACTGAAAATACAAACCAAGCAACTCTGCGAACTGTAACCCAGGTAATTCCCAGTACCTTGCCTTACAACTCTCTGTGCATATCCCATTAGGGTTACTGTGAGAATGGGCTCGTGCATTAGCCAGGCAGGTCATCCTGCCTTCAGAATGATTTTGGGATGTTGTTTTATTTTCCCGTTGTTTGCCCTCCCCCAGCAATGACTCAGAGGCCTCTCTGACCCTTCTCTCGCACACGATCGCAATTGCATTTGAGGGCATGACAGTAACTCTCATCAGGCAATGGGACAGGACTCACTTGCAACCCCTGTAAAAGAGCAGGAGTTCTAGTTATGGGTTAGGTCCCAAATCAGCAAAGCATTTCAGCACATGCTTCATAACCGTAAATTAGCAAAGAAAACTTGTTTTCAAGTTCAGCCAAAACCCTCAGACGGTACTGCTAACCTGTGCTGATCTCGATCCCTAACCCGCACCACAGTGAAAAGGTCCCCTCTACCAAGGCCCCTTCCATAAGACTTTCTGCCAGGGATGTGGAAAAAGGAATTGTGGGTAAAGAAAATTCCTGGGAGTCTGGAAATGGAGTAAAAAATAGAGTGGGCAGGAGGATCTGATTGACCCAGGAGAAGGATGGGGCATATGAGAGGGAGGAGGGAGACTGCATAAGGATTGAATTAATGTCTAATGTCTGCAGTTTCAGCCAGTGCTGGTAGAGGCGTATAAACCAATCTTCCGCAGGTTGCTGGAAGTAGTTGTCTGGTAAATGGGGTTTGAAGACGTATCCATGTGTGCCTATGTTTGTGTGGGTAAATGTATGTGGGGATGTCTACACTGCCCTCAGGTCAAGTGATTGCAGCACATGTAGACATACTCCACGAGCTTTGATAGAGCCGGTTCGCTAAAAATAGCGATGAAGCTCCAGTGTCACAGGCAGCGGCTTGGGCCAGCGTCTGCGGTACATCCTCAGGGTCCCGGAGAGGATTGTACTTGGGCAGCTAGCTCATGTCACTGCCCACACTGCCAGGGCAACACTGCTATGTTCAGTGAGCTGGCAAGCTAGAGAGGGTATGTCTACATGTGCTGCAATCACACCTCCATTGCATTCTCAACCTACTGTGTGTGTGCGTGCGCGCGCGCACGCGTAGCTTCCCATATTCTGCTCTTACTGTCGGAAGGAGCTCACAGAATAATCATCAGTAAAGTCGAAGCAGTTAGACTTGTTGCCAGCCTTGCTGCAAGGAGGAATGGAGGATATTGCAGCAAGGGGTCAAAGGCAGTATCGGCCAAGCGCGCTCTGGGGCAGAGCTTTGTTCTGTGTCTTAAATGTTTGCTTCTTAGGAAAGGAGAAGTGTGACTGAGTGGCTACAGAAACCCCCTGGCTTGGGTTTCCTGGAAATGCAGCTGTTTGAATGTAAAGAGGAGCTACTCTAAGTAAATGTCAGTCAGGATTGTTCACTGTACACACTAGAGAAATCTAGCAGGGAGTTTTAGCCACGTTGACGGGAAGATTTTTATCCTTTCGTAGTCCTGCCACACCCTATATCAGTGTATTTATTTATTTTACATGTCAAGGTCCCAGTCTTGTATTGGGAGCCGCTATCACGGACCCCTGCATCCATTAAGACTCTAATTGACTTCAGGAAAAACTGAGGTGCGTGTGATTTTTGCCCTTACCAAAAATGGCATTGTTTTCAATGGGCTTGAAGCCAGAGTGCCCTCAGCTATGAGGGCCACTCTGTATTTATCATCTGTGGCCCTAGTAGGAGAAAGTGAGGGATGGATGAATAAAGAGGTACAGTGAATGAAACTAGGGGTTAGGGGGAAATTGTGAGGGCAGGCTGGGAGATTGTGGGTGTAGAGAAATGTGGTGATCGGCAGAGAGATGGAAGGCAATGTGGACAAATGCAAAGTAATGTATACTGATCCAGGGAGAGAATAATGAACCATTCATACATCCAACTGGATTCTAAACTAGCTGTAGCAATCGGCACAAAGACCTGGCCGTCACTGTAGACGGTCTATAGAGAGCGCTTTTCACTGTGCAGCTGTGATCCTAAAATCTTGTTTGATTTTCAGATGCATAAGGCGTGGGACAGAGAATAATTCAGGGAATATTATAGTGTCTCTCTAAATCAATGGGATGCCCACCCCTTGACACTGTGCAGTTCTGATCACATAACACAAGTACAAGGGGAAATTCAAAGGAATGAAAAGTGAGTAAATATAAAAAGAATCTACGGAAATACTTCTACTGTGCCCAGTTTGTCTATGGTACTCACTGACATAAGGTATCACTGAGGCCAAGAGGTTGGCAGGATTTTAAAAAGGATTGGCCATTGATACAACAAGAACATCCAGATTATAGTACTGTAGTAAGGCAGTGGTACCAACTCTCACAATTTCCTCACACCTGTCATGATATTTGGGGTGTTTTTTGTAAAGCCCCAGCTCCTAGAGTCATGGGTTTACATGAGAATCCCGGTTTGAGGTTTTTTTAAAGTAAATTTTTGGCCTTCATGATTGCAGAGAAAAGTTGGAAAATAGAAACCCTAGAAACAATCGCTAAATGAAAAGAACCCCCAATGTATTTTTTTTTTTTAATCTCATGATTTTAAAACCAACCTTATGATTTTTTGGGACCTCACTCTTGATTGCACTTGGGATTGTCAACACCAGTAAAGGATTAAAAAGAAAAGCAAGAGTTTGGGAAGGGAGATAAATCCTCCTGAGTTAGGGCATAAGCCAACCTCCGACCAATGGAAGACTTTTCTTTGTGGGTGAGCAGGGCTTCTTACACTTTCCTCCAAAGTTGGTGGTGCCAGCTGCTGCAGGGAGACAGGCTATCACCAGTCTGCAATTCCTGTCTTCATATGAGGGGCTGGAAGGGAAAGGAATGGGACAGGACACTGAGGGGAAGGGAGGAATGTAGGGAATATTGTGGGATAGGGAGGGAGATGGGGGCAAGAGATTTAGACCGAGCTGGATGACTGAGCGTCTCAAAGGGGCGATTAAGAAAAAACAGAAAGCGTACAAAGAGTGGAAGTGGGGGGGGATCAGTAAGGAAACTTACCTTATGGAGGTCAGAGCATGTAGAGATGGAGTGAGAAAGGCCAAAAGCCATGTAGAGTTGGACCTTGCGAGGGGAATTAAAACCAACAGCAAGAGGTTTTATAGCCATATAAATAGGAAGAAAAGGAAGAAAGAAGTGGGACCGCTGAAGACTGTAGCTGGAGTGGAGATTAAGGATAATCTAGGCATGGCAGAATATCTAAACGAATATTTTGCATCAGTCTTTAATGAGGCAAATGAAGGGTTTAGGAATAGTGGCAGCGTGACTGAAGGGAATAAAGAAGGGGGGATTACCGTATCCGAGGTAGAAGCCAAACTTGAACACCTTAACGGAACTAAGTCGGGCGGACCGGATGATCTTCATCCGAGAATATTGAAGGAACTGGCGTGAGAAATAGCAGGCCCCTTAGCGATAATTTTTAATGAATCTGTAAACTCGGGGGTAGTACTGTTGGACTGGAGAATAGCTAATGTGGTTCCTATTTTCAAGAAAGGGAAAAAAAGTGACCCGGGTAACTACAGGCCTGTCAGTTTAACATCTGTAGTATGCAAGGTCCTGGAGAAAATTTTGAAGGAGAAAGTAGTTAAGGACCTTGAGGTCAATGGCAATTGCGACAAATTACAACATGGTTTTACCAAAGGCAGATCGTGCCAAACCAATCTGATCTCCTTCTTCGAGAAAGTAACAGACTTATTAGATAAGGGAAATGCGGTGGACCTAATATACCTCGATTTCAGTAAAGCGTTTGATACGGTATCGCACGAGGAATTATTGGTTAAATTGGAAAAGATGGGGATCGATATGAAAATCCAGAGGTGGATAAGGAACTGGTTAATGGGGAGACTGCAGCGGGTCGTACTGAAAGGTGAACTGTCAGGTTGGAGGGAGGTCACCAGTGGAGTTCCTCAAGGTTCAGTTTTGGGTCCCATTTTATTTAATCTATTTATTACTGACCTCGGAACCAAATGTAGAAGTGGGCTGATAAAGTTTGCGGATGACAAAGTTGGGAGGAATTGCCAATTCGGAGGAAGATCGGAATATTCTGCAGGGAGACTTGAATGACCTTGTAAATTGGAGTAACAGAAATAGGATGAAATTTAATAGTGAAAAGTGTAAGGTGATGCATTTAGGGATGACTAACAACAACTTTAGTTACAAGCTGGGGACACATCGGTTGGAAGTAACGGAGGAGGAGAAAGACCTCGAAGTCCTGGTAGATCGCAGGATGACTATGAGTTGGCAATGTGATGTAGCAGTGAAAAAAGCCAATGCGGTCTTGGGATGCATTAGGCGAGGTATATCTAGTAGGGATAAGGAGGTGCTGCTTCCGTTATACAAGGCACTGGTGAGACCACATTTGGAGTACTGTGTGCAGTTCTGGTCTCCCATGTTTAAAAAGGATGAACTCAAACTGGAACGGGTGCAGAGAAGGGCCACTAGGATGATCAGAGGAATAGAAAACCTGTCGTATGAAAGGAGACTCGAGGAGCTCGGTTTGTTTAGCCTAACCAAAAGAAGGCTGAGGGGGGATATGATTGCTCTCTTTAAATATATCAGAGGGATAAATACCAGGGAGGGAGAGGAATTATTCCAGCTCAGTACTAATGTGGACATGAGAACGAATGGATATAAACTGGCCATGGGGAAGTTTAGGCTTGAAATTAGACGAAGGTTTCTAACCATCAGAGGGGTGAAATATTGGAACAGCCTTCCGAGGGAAACAGTGGGGGTGAAGGACCTGTCGGGCTTTAAGATTAAGCTAGATAAGTTTATGGAGGGAATGGTTTAATGGGATAACGTGATTTTAGTCAAATCAACAGCGTGCAATCGCTGGTAAATAGCATCAATGGCCAATGAGGGTCTGGCTGGAGAATCTTGCCTACATGCTCGGGGTTCTACTGATCGCCATATTTGGGGTCGGGAAGGAATTTTCCTCCAGGGTAGGTTGGCAGAGGCCCTGAAGGTTTTTCGCCTTCCTCCGCAGCATGGGGCGGGGGTCGCTAGCTGGAGGATTCTCTGCAACTTGAAGTCTTTAAATCACAGAATTTGGGGACTTCAACAGCAGAGTCAAGGGAAAGGGGTTGGGTCAGCTTTTGTGGCCTGCATCATGCGGGGGGTCAGACTAGATGATCATAATGGTCCCTTCTGACCTTGAAGTCTATGAGTCTGTGAGATAGACAAGATAGGCTGGAACAAGGGCAGGAGGCTGAGGGGAGTGGCTTCAGGGAGACAGAAGAGTGTTTGAAATGAGGATGGGGAGGGATAAAATGGCAATTCCTCTATCAGGGATTAGGAGACGACCCATGGGGAGACCTGCATTTCTGTGTGGGTTCTGAAGAAACCGGATGTGATCACAAATAAATTGGGAGTGGCGGCCATAGGTGCTGGAACTAGGGTCTCTGGGGGTGCTGTTGCACCCCCTGGCTTGAAGTGGTTTCCATTATATACAGGATTTACAGTTTGGTTCAGCACCCCCCCTATAAAAATTGTTCCAGCCCCCCGGTGGCAGCTTCCCCCAAGTGTTAATAACAAACAGGAGGCACCAAAAACCAGCTAGATTTATTAGTGCTTGTGGAAATCTCCTGATTTTTCAGACAATCTCATGATCTTTGTCGGGCTGATTCATGATGCTTGAACCCTCCAGGTTGTCAGCGCTGATGCAAGGCCATAATGCTGGTATTTGACAGCTACTTCTGTAAGACCTTCTGTCTGTGGCATCTTGAATCATGAACCTTCAGCCAACTCAGCTCCCAAGAGGCATTTTAGGCCTTTTTGTTGCTGTCATTTCTTCGCTTCCCCTTGTTCTTCTTGGTCCCCGAGAGATCTAGTTCTACCAACCTAAGCCCCAGTGTAGACAGTGCTAGATCAACCCAAGAATTCTTCTGTTGACCTAGCTACTGCCTCTTAGGCCTGGTCCACACTAACCCCCCACTTTGGACTAAGGTACGCAAATTCAGCTACGTTAATAACGTAGCTGAATTCGAAGTACCTTAGTCCAAACTTACCGCGGGTCCAGACGCGGCAGGCAGGCTCCCACGTCGATGCCGCGTACTCCTCTCACTGAGCTGGAGTACCGGCGTCGACGGCAAGCACTTCCGGGATCGATTTATCGTGTCTAGACAAGACACGATAAATCGATCCCAGAAGATCGATCACTTACATCCGGACCAGTAAGTAAGTATAGACGTACCCTTAGGGAGGTGGATTACCTGTGTCAACAGGAGAACCCCTCTTGTTGGCATAGGTAGAGTCTACACTGCAGTTGTGCCACTATAGTGTTTCAAGGGTAGCCAAACCCTAAGTAATATCATCCCATGTCCTTACTCTAGTTGGCGATCAGATTATTCCTTGAAGCATGAGCATAGGGTTGCCAACATTATATTTCAGAAATAAGGGACTGTTTTCTTAGAACCCCACTCCACCACTCCTTCCAATATTATCATTATTAATAATAATTAATAATGTAGGTAGGTGTGGCAGGCCTGGCACCACCCCGCCCCTTTGTGGCAGGGGTGGGATGGGGTGTCAGAACCTTGCCACTCTCAAGTTCACACGCCCATCTCTCTGTGGGTGGCTGGTTGCAGCCTAATGGCCTCCTTCCACACAATCACCCCTTGGTCAGGGTAGTGCACCTAGCGGCTAGAGTCCAGGTAATTCAGCCCAAATGTCTGGGCCACCCCAGGGCCCTGGTAATGGCAAGTTCCCCTTGCCACCTGCTCAGCGGAGATCCACCTGCAACACACCAAGTGTCTGTGTGGCTCTAACACCATTTGCCTCTAAAGTTCCCCTGGGTCACTTCCTACCATAAATGCCAGGTTCTCCGCTTCAGGGGAAGTCCTACAGTCTGTTCCCCTACTGTGACATACTCAGTCTGGGCATCAGGGTGCATCCTGGCTTGGCTGGCCTCCGGATCTTGGAGTGGAAGGTTGTCCCTCCTTGGGAGCTGGCAGCGTGCCTCCTTCCCCTCCAGAGGTTAGCCCAGACTGAGCAGCTCCGCAGGCTTTTATACCTGTTCTCCAGTTGGAGCATGCCCAGCAGAGCTTCCGGGGCGTGGCTTCCTCTGCTAGGAAGGAAGGGTTAACCCCTGCGGTACCAGTGTGGGGCCGCTCCGCCCCGTCACAGTAGGATTCACCTACATTCACCAGGGGTGTTTCTTGCTGCTTTTTGCAACCCTCGGCAACTCCTTATCTTTTTGTACAGAGATGAAATAATAAGGGGATGTCCCTTGTAATAAGGAACCGTTGGCAATGCTACATGAGAGTCCTTGAAATCCATCCTGCCAGTGCTATTTGTATTCATATTCACAGCCAAAATCTTCATTAACACAGAGCTAAGGTTGTCTTGTGCAGCCTTGTGCTCTTCTGGAATCAGGAGGCTAAACTTAAACCTCTGCAAATCAGCAAATAAAGAGTTAATATAGCTCCCATTTAACATTAACTCTGCCCCCCAGAGCTGGCCATAGGTCCCGGAGCCAACCAAAACCTAACCTATCCCTAATGACATTTGCCATTTTCGGTGCTGTGTTGTGTGGCCAGCACAATGCTATACATCCTGATGTGCAGAAAGAATAGCAAATATGCCAGGCGACCAGCTTGGCTTAACAGAGAAATCTTTGATGAGCTTAAACACAAAAAGGAAGCTTACAAGAAGTGGAAGCTTGGACAGATGACTAGGGAGGAGTATAAAAATATTGCTCAAGCATGCCGGGGTGTAATCAGGAAGGCCAAAGCACAATTGGAGTTGCAGCTAGCAAGGCATGTGAAAGGTAACAAGAAGGGTTTCTACAGGTATGTTAGCAACAAGAAGGAGGTCAGGAAAAGTGGGAGACCCTTACTGAATGGGGGAGGCAACCTAGTGAGAGATGATGTGGGATAAACTGAAGTACTCAATTCTTTTTTTGCCTCTGTCTTCACAGACAAGGTCAGCTCCCGGACTGCTGCACTGGGCAGCACAGTATGGGGAGGAGGTGACCAGCCCTCTGTAGAGAAAGAACAGGATAAGGGCTATTTAAAAAAGCTGGATATGCACAAGGTGCTGAGGGAGTTGACTGATGTGATTGCAGAGCCATTGGCCATTATCTTTGAAAACTCGTGGCCATCAGGGCAGGTCCTGGATGATTGGAAAAAGGCAAATATAGTCCCCAGAAAAATCATGGAGCAGGTCCTCAAGGAATCCATTTTGAAGCACTTGGAGGAGAGGAAGGTGATCAGGAACAGTCAACATGGCTTCACCAAGGGCAAGTCATGCCTGACCAACCTGATTGCCTTCTATGATAAGATAACTGGCTCTGTGGATATGGGGAAAGCGGTGGACGTGATATACCTTGACTTTAGCAAAGCTTTTGATATGGTCTCCCACAGTATTCTTGCTAGCAAGTTAAAAGTATGGATTGGATGAATGTACTATAAGGTGGCCAGAAAGTTGGCTAGATTGTCGGGCTCAAGGGGTAGTGATGAATGGCTCCATGTCTAGTTAACAGACGGTATCAAGCGGAGTGCTCCAGGGGTTGATCCTGGAGCCGGTTTTGTTCAACATCAGCAAGTTTGCGGATGACACTAAGCTGGGGGGAGAGGTAGGTATGCTGGCGGGTAGGGATAGGGTCCAGAGTGACCTAGACAAATTGGAGGATTGGGCCAAAAGAAATCTGATGAGGTTCAACAAGGACAAGTGCAGAGTCCTGCACTTAGGACGGAAGAATCCCATTTCAAAGTGCCTGCTTTGTCCACTGCTACAGGCTGGGGACTGACTGGCTAAGCGGCAGTTCTGCAGAAAAGGACCTGGGGATTACAGTGGACGAGAAGCTGGATATGAGTCAACAAGTGTGCCCTTGTTACCAATAAGGCTAATGGCATATTGAGCTGCGTTAGTAGGAGCATTGCCAGCAGATCGAGGGAAGTGATTATTCCCCGCTATTCGGCACTGGTGAGGCAACATCTGGAGTATTGCGTCCAGTTTTGGGCTCCCCCACTAGAGAAGGGATGTGGACAAATTGGAGAGAGTCCAGGGGAGGGCAACAAAAATGATTAGGGGCCTGGGGCACCTGACTTATGAGGAGAGGCTGAGGGAACTGGGATTGTTTAGTCTGCAGAAGAGAAGAATGAGGGGGGATTTGATAGCAGCCTTCAACTACCACTGTCTCGAGTTACAGTGGGGGAGGTCTAGCGCCAGAGGAGGCCCTTAGAACAGGGCCATTGGAGCGCATTAGGAGCCGGAGGGGGACCATGCCGTGGTTTCTGGAAGCCGCGTGGAGTGGCCTCCGACAATGTGCCCTGGCTGGAGTGGGGCAAGCCCCAGACCCCGCTCCCCAGCAGGAGCTTGAGGGCTGGCTTAAAACGGTTGGCGGGCCGGATCCAGCCCGCGGGCCATAGTTTGTCACCCCTGGTTTAGACACAACAAATCCTGCATCTTGGCAAAGGGTTAGACTAGATTACTCTTGTGGTCCGTCTAACCCTATGGTTCTATGATTCTGCATGGGGAACAAATATTTGATGATGCCCTCTTCAATCTAGTAGAGTAGGATATAACACAATCCAAAGGCTGGAAGTTGAAGCTAAACAAATTCAGACTGGAAATAAGGTACGGTAGAAGTTTTTAACTGTGAGGGTAATTAGCCATTGGAACAATTTACCAAGGTGTTATGGTACATTGTCCTTCATTGGCAAATTTGAAATCAGGCTTGGATGTTTTTCTAAAAGATCTGCTCTAGTTCAAACAGGACTTAATTCAGGGAAGTCCTCTGGCCTGTGCTATGCTGGAAGTGTAGGATAATAGATAATCACAGTGGTCCCTTCTGGCCTTGAAATCTATAAATCTATGTATCTATGACCATTTTAAAAGCAGCAAATTTTTGAGGGGGAGCTGTATTTCATGAATCTCTTGACTAAATGACCCTAAGTTTGCACCACAGTATACCCCAGCTCCTGTGGTGGTACACGTCACTATTCAAGACAATTTCCCTATGCAGGTGGATTTTTAAAGCACTTTCAAACATTGGCTCTGGTGTGTCTCCACTTTGCCTGCACTTTGGGCAAACTTTCCCTGATGCCAGGCAGAAGCAATAATGTGCATGCCACACATTCTCAGAAAATCCACGTTGTGCAGCAGTGGAAATCACAGTCTTCGGGTCCTGCTTGGATTCAAAGATTACTGCCTGGTCCCCAGCTGCAACATGAATTGAGTTCCTCCTCAGGTAGTCACCACGCAGCACTGCTCCCAGGCACACCAATCTTGTGGCACATGTGCAAATAACTTTTATTGGTGCACATCCCTGAGAAGTGAGACAGACCCTCTAATCATTTTTTAAGTGTTGCTTCCCATATCTGGAACTGGGTGCCTGATGGTCACTGAGGTCAAATCTGACGGGTAAGGACAATGTGGGGCAGGTCAATGCCATGGTTTCAGCTAAAGATGTGTGCAATAAAGCATTAAAAGACTGTAAAAAGCAACAGCGGGTCCTGTGGCACCTTTGAGACTAACAGAAGTACTGGGAGCATAAGCTTTGATGGGTAAGAACTTCATTTCTTCTCTTGCATCTGAAGAAGTGAGGTTCTTACCCACGAAAGCTTATGCTCCCAATACTTCTGTTAGTCTCAAAGGTGCCACAGGACCCTCTGTTGCTTTTTACGGATTCAGACTAACACGGCTACCCCTCTGATACATTAAAAGACTGTGAGCATAGAGTGACAGGTCCTTTTTTCCAGAGTATCTCTGGAACCCCTTACCCAAATGACCTCAAATTTGGCACCAATAACTCAAAACCGAGCCCCAATAAGGCATGCGAGTTTTCAAGACAAATGGAATAGACATGTGGATTTTAGAGCACTCTGAAATACTGGCTCTTAAAATGAGAGCTTGGGTCAAACCTTAACTTTGAAGACACTAACACTCTTGTATTATAAGTGTCTAAACCTTTTATAAAGTGACAGAGTCCTGTGGCACCTTATAGGCTAACAGACATCTGATGAAGTGGATATTCACCCACGAAAGCTTATGCTCCAATACGTCTGTTAGTCTATAAGGTGCCACAGGATTCTTTGTTGCTTTTTACAGATCCAGACTAACACAGCTACCCCTCTGATATTAAACCTTTTATGCATTTATGCTAAGATATTTTGACTCAATAATATCATGTGTGAGTTCCACTTGTTAATTATATTTTGTATAAAAAACGGTTTGCTCCAATTTTGTTGGATTTTAATTCCATTGTGTTTCTTTTACTCTGGTATCATTAGATATGGTAAAGAACAGCATTCAAATGGCCTCCTCTGGTCCAGGTCACTATTTTATGTAGCTGCTACCTTTCATACTGTCTCTCCTCCTTCCCTTCCCCTTTCTGAGAGAGCTGGTGTGGTAACCCTGCCCAGAACCCTTAAAGACAGATGTTCACGGCAGCCTGTGATCCCGTGAATATCCTTTATTAACATTATTATATTTATAAACGTAATACACTTGGGAGCTTAATATACATAGTAATGGAGGAGGCTGGCTGTGCTAATTGTATGGCTCCATCCTGCTTTGTGTCTCAGTCAGTAGCGTCCCTCGGTTTCCAAGCAGGGGGTATCAAATACCAATGATGTGACCATTTGAAAGGAAGTGTCACTGGTAACTGAGTCCCCAGGGCTGTATGCAGGAAATGGCAGCAATCTGCCAATGGCAACGTCATCCTTTCAGTGTGTATGTCTCTCACCCCATCAAAGGGCCTAATCCTGCACCGCTGAAGTCAGTGGGAGTTCAGGGGTGCAGAATTGGCGTGAATGGCCTTAACAGAGAAGATGGAGCCTTGACGACTAGGTGTCTCTGCTAACTGAGGGCACTGAGCACAAAGGCGCCTGGAAATGAACCACTGGTCCTCGCGTCAACTTCATAGGGCTTTGGATGAGGTCTCAGCAGACAGACTTTTTTCTATGTATCATATCGCTCCTGACATTTGAGCTGTCAGGTGGACTGTGGTGAATAGAGGAATGGGCAATCAATGAGCATCTCTGAAATGCCACCAGCAGCAAAACTGCAATTCACAGTTCTTGTCTTTAAACTCAGGCTGTGACTCAGGTCCCCATGCTGAACTCTCTCTAGAAAGCATATCATTGCGCTGTTTTATTGTGAGCAGGGCAGCGCAGGGAGGCAGTGTTGGGAAAGAAGGTAAAAAGCTGCTAAGCATTGCTGCAAGAGGCCGTTTTCTTAAGTTCCTTCATCTAACCAACCTTACCCTGAAATTTGCTTCACCCCCTTGGCTCTGGGATCTATGACAAGCTGTAATAACCTCATACATGCAAGGACACGTGCACTCTGGTTAAAAAGTTCACAGTACCGGTCAAAAAGAATGCTGCAGCCATGCACATGCTGGAAGTTTGTCAGACATCAACAGGATGGACAACTGCTTGTGCTAGTGAATGTTTTAGGACTCAGCCCTTCTCCCATGAAGACCAATAGCAAATTCTCCACTGACTTCTCTGGGAGCAGGAACAGAATCAAGATTGGATTTTTTAAAAAGATCTGCTCTAGGAATTATTTTGGGGAAGTTCTATGGCCGATACTATACACAAGATCAGATTAGATAATCACAATGGTTCCTTCTGACTTTGTTCACCATGGGCCTCATTCATAGATTCTAAAGTTGTTTGCTGCTCCGTCCCTCCCATGGCATTTCTGTCCTATATATTCATGCAGCAAGTACAGTATGGGCAATGGCAGCAGAAACTTTCCCTATGCAATACCCCCAGCCAATATGGCTCAGCCCTGACTATGAGAGACATCTCTGTGGGTGAGAGAGGGGTCCTATCTTCATGCTCCCCTTCAGAGCTTGGTCCCTCTATTCAGGCTACCAACATATGAGCCAATTAGTGCCAACCATAATGGTGTTTTTTGTGCTGTGAACTCTGCTCCATTGAGACGTGGACTGAGTCCCAGGAACCTAGTGTCACACATGGCACAGAACACCAGACCTCGTCCGTTTCATTATTTCCACTAAGAAAGAATTGCTATGTGCAAAAAGTGTCATGTGGGTGATTTTCTTAACTCCCCTCTGGGTAAGTGTAAGAAAGAAGCCTGAGATGATGAAGACATAGGTCACATTCCTGATTGGGGGGAGTCATATTTCCGATGACCGGTCAGAGCTCTTTAGTGGTCACATATGTTTATTAATACAATGAGTTTAAAATATATTATTACAACTGACAATGGGGGAACCTCCAAACATGTGGCGATTTAGTTCAATACGTGTCTGATTCTTCACATACAATGAGCCGAATGTCCGTTCAGTCACGTGACTTGTTTTAGATTAAGGAAAACAACATCAGGAAAGAACAGTATGTGCATTCGCTACAGATTGTGAACAAACTGTGGCTGGGTCTACACTACCCGCCTGAATCGGCGGATAGAAATCGACCGGGGATCGACCGTCGGTACGCGACAATCGATCCCCGAATCGACGCTCTTATTCCACCAGGGGAGGTGGGAGTAAGCGCCGTCGACGGGAAGCTGCTGAGGTAGATTTTGCCGCCGTCCTCACAGCGGGGTAAGTTGGCTGCGATATGTCGAATTCAGCTACGCTGTTCACGTAGCTGAATTTGCGTATCTTAAATCGACTCCCCCCTGTAGTGTAGATGTAGCCTAAGGCTACTGACAAGCAGAGTTCCCAAGTGTAAAAGTGCAGAGTGCACAGGAAACAGCCATGGTTGTTCGAAGTGACAGAGACCCATGGCAGACTCCTCAGAATATGTTTGGCCTTCTGCTGGTTCAACATTATGGTGAGAGGTGTTAGAAAAAACCCTAAAATAGTTTATTTCAGCTTTTACTTCTGGAAGAAACCAGGATGTGCATAGAGGTAGCAAGATTGTGGAATATATCAGAAATATTTGTCACCAGAAATTATTTTGAGTTCATTTGATGTGATGCTTGGGATTTTTTCTTATTTTTTCCAGCGCGGTTGGCCCATCCCTTGATTCAGTCTGCCAACCCTACCTCGGCCAAACCTCCATCTCTGCTTGCCTGCATTGAAACACCTGCTCTCCAAAACTTCCCCTTGAGTGGCCCCTTTGTCTCCCTCCCCTTCTTTCATCTCCATGCTGGCTCTTATACTCCCTCACTTTGTCCATGCTTCTCCCTCTCCTTCAGATCCCTCCTGCAAAGCCTTTTAAGCATGATCACTGCAAAATTCATGCACCTCCGTGAGCATGGTGTGTATGTGTGTATATGTGTTGTAATGGCTGTGTCTGAGATATTCTTTACAGCACCAAGCCTGTCTCATTAGGTTTCTGTTGCTCTAGACCATCAGTTGGTGCTCAGTAAGTAATAATAGTTGAGTGAAGACACCGCAGGGGACCCTCTCACTGATGGGGAAGGAGTGACTTTGGGAACACATAGAAGTGCCTTCTAATAATTCTGCCCAGATTTCCCCAGTTCCTGCAACTAGTGCCTGAGTGGCTCATTTTCTGCAGTGTCTGGGAGACAGGTTACTCATCTGCCCGTTTGCTCTTTGGCTGTAGTGATTCAGTACAGCAAGTATCAGAGCGGTAGCCGCGTTAGTCTGAATCTGTAAAAAGCAACAGAGGGTCCTGTGGCACCTTTAAGACTAACAGAAGTATTGGGAGCATAAGTTTGCGTCTGACGAAGTGGGCATTCCCCCACGCAAGCTTATGCTGCAATACTTCTGTTAGTTTTAAAGGTGCCACAGGACCCTCTGTTGCTCAGTCCTGCAAGTCTCCAGAGCTCAAAAGTTGTGAAAAGAAGAACAGTTGTGAGTTGGGCCTCCAAAAAAAAAAACCATGTTGGGTTATTTTATTTGCCTTCTAGAGGTTGAACCTTTAGGGGCTCGTGTTTTTAAGCTTCGCTGTGCAGTCATGACCAACAGAAAGTTACTTTACACACACACACACCAAGCAGCAGGGTGGACAGGCCAGGTAATCACCTAACTCCAAGAGCTGAGGCTTTCAGAAAACACCAGCTATCCTGAGACTTGCCAGGCCTGGGAAGCACAGCTGTCTGCTCAGAGCTAGGTCCTGACCTGCGGTTGCTGTTCCCCTCTGAGTGTCCCACTGGTCCCGTGGGACAGGCGGTGCACCCAGGAGCAGAGCACTACCTCCATCCTCCTGTTGGGAGGGATCAAACTGGCACCCCCTCCATGACACTGAAGGGTGGCCGCCACGGGACGAGGGCCAGAGGCGGAGCTCGTCTCTGGTGCCTTTCGCCGGGGCACGAGAATTATTCCGGAGGTGCCGCGGCCCCGCTGGGTGAGTGCCCTTCGCAGCCGCGTAGGGTGACCAGACAGCAAATGTGAAAAATCAGGACAGGGAGTGGGGGGGTAATAGGAGCCTATATAAGAAAAAGGCCCCAAAATCGGGACTGTTCCTATAAAATCGGGACATCTGGTCACCCTATCCCCGCAGCTCCTGGGGGGGATGTTGCATCAGAGCCGCGCCTGCCTTGCGCAACGTGGATGCGGAGTGTCCCAGCCCTCCCAGGCGGGCGGGGGCCGTCTCGGTTCGGCCCCCTGCAAGGGGGGCTGCTGCGGAGTGAGCCCTCCCGAGCCCCGGCCGCGAGCTCAGCGGCCCGGCCCGGGCTCGCTCTGCGGCTGGAGCTCGCTCGCTCGCCTGCAATGGCAAACTTTCCTGGCTCGATTGCCATTGGCCGCGGCCCGGCCAATCGCGAGCGCCCTTCGCAAACAATGCAACTTTTTTTTTTTTTTTTCCCGTGCCCCGCTCGGAGCCCGGCTGCTGCGCTCGGGCTGTTTCGGGGCGAGCCCCTCCCCGAGCTGGTCGTGCGCCGGGCCCGGGCTGGGGAGGCCGCCGCAGGTGCACCGGCCGCGGAAAGCCCGGAGCGCAGCGCAGCGCAGCGGGGCTGCAGCCGGAGCGCACGGGGATGGGCGGCGCTCGGCGGCTCGCCGGCTCCTGAGATCATGGCCCCGAGGGAAGCCCCCGCGCCCTGCCCCTCCTCCAGCTGAAGGAGCCGCCGGCAGGAAGCCGCTGCCTGCAGGGCGAGCCCGGCTGCGACGCCCGCTGCCTGGGCTGGGGCGATGGCCGCCTTGCCCCGCTGACCCCCGGCAGCAGGCTCCATGCCCGGGCTCCATCAGCGGCTCCACACCATTGACGAGTCGGATTCTGTTTTCTCCCCAGATGGAATTAAAGGCGGAGACGCGAGGGTGAGCTTGGCCCCGGGGAGCGGCGCCGCCAGCCAGAGTAAGTGATCCCCCCCGGCTGCCCCTCGGGCCGGGGGCAGAGAGCCCCGGGGGGCCCCTAGCCCGGGTCCGGGCTCGCTGCGCCAGCCGAGCGGGGCGGGCTGCGCCCTGGCTTGGGATGCAGAGAAAAGGGAAATGAGAAAGGAGACGGAGCTATTTTTGCCTCTCCCCACATGACTAGGCCCTGCGACATGCAATGGGCTTAATGAACCAGCCGCAGGGATTTCCTCCTCTCCCCCCCCTCGCTTGAGAGGGAGGTCTTAAGCAGCTGAGAGGTGGGATTCCCTGGGTCCCCTGTTCAGAGACGGAGCAGCTGGGTGCGCGTGGACATGGGGCAAGGTTTCGCTGCCCAAGAGCAGTCTGTCCGGTTGGGGTGTGTCCCCTGCCATGACTCTCCGTTCTGCTGGTGTCATCGAGAGCCCAGTGCCTTAGATGGACAGTAGGCAAGTGATGGTTCCCCTAGGGAGGATGAATCTTCTGCTTTGCCTGCACAGAGCAGGAGTTCTCCAAGCCATGGCATCAGGAGGTCCCTTCGCAGGTGGCTGTCGAGGGAGGCGCAGGCATCACGTTTCTGCAAAACATTGGGGTGTAATTTGAGGAATCCAGTCCAAGGCAAGCAGGATGTTTAACCCATCTGGAAATGAAGGCGCAGGCCTTGTGGAGATTAGTTAGCTCTGCTTATGTCCTCCAGAGCCCTAACACCAGGCATAGCCCGTGTCTCCCTCAGGTGAAGTTGGTCAGTATCTGATGTAGGATACTGCCGAATCATCCAGTCCCACCCTGCATGGTGCTAGTGTGAGTTTAAGTCTGGGGGTCTTGTTCTGAGAGACACAGTATGCGGTGAGTGTCCTGTCCACTCTCTGGTTCTGTGGTAGACGGTTGCATTGCTATCTTGGTGTCAGATATGTGCTGGGGATTGTGTGTGTGATTGCATCTCATGGGGTTCAAACAAGACTCTTATGCCATTAACAGGAGGGTGGTGTTTGTAGTTCTGGCAGGAAGCTGCATTAGACATAGATCTAAGGGGATGTCCAGGTTAAGGAGTATCGAGGTGAGCCCAGTGCATCTCTATCACCCTGCTGGATATCTTGGCTCTAGAGAGTGGATAACACCAAGGCTTGTCTATGCAGGACACTCAGGAAAGTTAAGACCGATTAATCTTGGAATCAAGAGTAGACGTTAAAGATCTGCTCTAGGAATTATTCTGGGGAAGTTCTATGGCCTGTGTTATCAAGGAGGTGAGACGGGAGATCACAATGGGCCCTTCTGGCCTTAGAACCTATGAACCTATAAGCTGTGATTTTTAAAGTGAATTAAACCTCTGGCTAATGCTGCAGTGAACTAACGCCACTTCTGAATGAGAACATCCACACAGGAGTTAATGTGCTTTAACTTCACAGCTTTAGTTAATTCATTTTAACTTTCCTGAGTGTCCCCAGGTAGCCAAGCCTTAAGGCAGTTCACTAACTGCACAAATATTGCCAACCCAAATATTCAAAAACCATGACTAAGGGCCCACCCAAATCAAGTGTACCTTAAAAATCATTATTTAAAAAAAAAACAACAACTTGGGTCTCTTTATTTGCCGTCTGTTTTTTTTTTTTTTAGCCTGCAGGAATCATATTTTCAAGTGTTTCTACAACAACCATGAGGGCTAGAAACTTGCACTTTTTTTTTTTTTTAAAATAAAAGCTGAGATTCTCACGTAACTGTTTGACTTCCGGAGCTTTCAGGAAAAACATGAGCTATCATGTGACTCACGATAAAATTCAAGAGTGGGCAACGCTGCAAAGTTGTATATTACCTTCCTTGGACGCTTTGGCTGAGATGCCACTGTGATATTTTGTATAAAAAGGGACATAAGCAGTATACGGTACCTCAGAGCCTTCATAAATGGCCATTTCAAGCCATGTTTGAATCTTGTTGAGGTACCAGGCTGGGTCCATGTGGGTGTTTGGAGCTGATTAGTGGGCAGTATTGGTGGTATCCTTACCATAGGAGGTGTGTTTGGCTCTGTCTTGGGAACAGAAATGTCACTGTAGTGCCCTGGACATCCAGATCTTGCTCTGCTTGACACCGCTAATGCTCCAGAAAAACAGAGCTTCCAGCACTTCCCATGTTAGCATGGCTTTAGTGTACAGAACGGGGGATTTGGATAGATACTCTGCCCAGCCTTGTAACTAGACTATATTCAGGGACTTCTGCAGAAGTGATGATGCTGTGCCACCTGGGCGAGGTTTGGCTCAGGTGTGTGTGTGCTGGGCAAAAATAGGGGCCACTTTATTTAGAGATCTAAATCTGCCCAGTGTCCGTGGAGCAGAGGAAGGAAGGGACTAGAGCTAGCACTAGGCACGCCCTGGGCATCAGTGTAATGTGTTACTGTTAAGAGCTCTCACCTTAGCACATGCAGTATCTTCTCTGAGAGCTGAAACCCCAATGCCATGTGCTGAAGTCAGAGGCACTGGCTTCATGGGACGGAAAGGGCATCATCCCACGAGGGCAAGTATCAGGGGGTAGCCGTGTTAGTCTGTATCTACAAAAACAACAAGGAGTCTGGTGGCACCTTAAAGACTAACAGATTTATTTGGGCATAAGCTTTTGTGAGTAAAAACCTCACTTCTTCGGATGCATAGAGCATCCCACGAGGGAGCAGTGCTTCTTCGGACCTCTCACCCAGTCACCAATCTGGGGATTTAGAAATATCTGAAATTAACATCACTGCATGTGTGCCCCTCTCTGAGTTTGGGAGAACCAGAGACGCTGCTGTCCCAAGCGTCTGGGGGATGTGGCAGCACTGGGCAACTCAACATACTGTAGGTAGATTTCTTCCTGACTGTCCCACTGTATAAAGCGTGCAGTGACCACCCTTCAGGTGTGCTTTCCCTCTAGTCCCAGCTGTGTACTTTATTTCTGGGCCTGGGCAGGGAAGGGTGGGGCTCAAGTTCTGTGGAGATAAAAATGTGATGCTTATGACCAGATGTGTACAGAGCTCTTCGGCCTGGAAACCACAGGCTTTCTTGGAAGATCTCCAGTACTTCCTGATTTGGGCTGAGCCACTCCTGGGATTTCAGCATTTCCTATACAGCTGCCTGATGTGAGTAGGAAGTAAGAGAGAGTGAAAACAAAACAGTTAGATAGTTTGCATGTCAGAAAAGGTTTGGGGCTTCGGTTTGAATCTGGGGAAACGGGTCAGGGCAGTTTAGATCTTATCAGCAGGGATTTCTGACCTTGTTAATATCTCCTGTTGGTTAATATCTTGCAAGCTTCAGCTGTGTAAACGGCACAAAGCCATTCCATGCAGCCACATGTTCCTGGCTCTCTTATCGTGGGGTGGGGTTGGGGGCCATGCATGTGCATGCGTGTGCACACTCTTTCCGCTTGTTTCTTACACCAGCTTGTTGCATCTTGCCTGAATTTAGACTGGAAGCTCTCCAGGGCAGGGACTGTCTCTTACTGTGTGCTTGCACAGTACCCAGCAGAGTGGAGTCCTGATCTGTTCTGGAGCCTTTCAGTGGTTCTGGAATACAGATACTACATAATAATATCCAAACTAGTGTCAAGATCTAGACTTGGTCTGCACTAGCAAATTATGTCAGTATAAGTGGCACTCAGGAGTCTGGAACTCAACACCCCTGAGCGACACAGTTATACGGCCCTAACCCCAAGTGTAGACAGTGTTTTATGTCAATGACATAGCTGATGCCCTTTGGGGAGGTAGAGTACCTACGCTTGGTATGCTGCATAGGTAGCATCTTCACTAAGCAGCTGCAATGCTGTAAGTGTAGATAAGCCCTTAGTAATGAGTCTTCTCTGCTCACAAGCTTGTGGGTCTGGATTTGCATTTTGCTTTTTGTGGCGACTGGGAATTCAGATCAGATTTGTTGCTAGAGCACAGGCCTCTGTGCGTGGATTTTTGGCTCTCAAGGATATATTTACATTTCAGAAAGTCTGTGGCTTAAAATAAAACCCTAGATTTGTGTCTGATATGGGGAGCTTGGTCTTGTCTCCATCAAGGAGCTGAAGTTGTTCTAGTCAAAGCCATTTGGTGCTGGATGACTCAAGTCCGGTTGTGGTAATGTCTGTGGGGATGTGAATGGCACTGCTAATCGTTACTGGTTAGTTGGCATGAGTGAAAGCTGGGATAATTTACACCCTTGGGGGTGGAGCACAAAGAAGAGGGTCTCGCAGGAGGATGTGATCACCATCCCCAAGAATTCACACATCATTAGTCAGGCTCCAAAAATCATGAGATGTTTTTAAAATACTGGAACCTTTGGAGTGCATGCTCTCAAGCTTTTTCCTGTAGCCAGGAGGGCTAGAAACACTTTCTTTTTTTAAAATGAAAGTTGAGATTCCCATGTAACCCCATGAATCCAGCATAGGGCTTTAGGAGGAACTCCATAACCCATGACTCTTATGAATAAAATCATGAGTTGGCAGCATTGCAGAGTGCAAGAAAAAGCAGCTCCATGCATCTTGTCAGTCTGGTTACCTCCTGTTGGTTGCCTTCCCTGCTACACCCTCCGCCTCCCACCACTGTGGACAGGGCCGGCTTTAGCAAGTGCGGGGCCCGATTCCTGGGGCTTATACTCACCGGGCAGCGCTCCCAGTCTTCGTCGGCACTTCAGATTGCCGGCCAGGGGAGCGGGGTCGCGGGGCCCCCATGCTCCGGCCGGAGCTCCAGCCAGGAGAGCAGGCCCGTGGGGCTTGCAGCGCTCCGGCTGGGGTCACGGGGCCGCCGTGCTCCATCCGGAGCTCCAGCCAGGAGAGCGGGGCTGCTGCGCTCTGGCCAGAGTTCCAGCCAGGAGAGCGGGGCCACCGAAGACCCCGGAGCAGACCTTGGGTTAGTAAGAAAATTAAAAAGGCGCCTAAGGCGCGGGGCCCTCTTAAGCGCGGGGCCCGATTCCGGGGAATCGGGCGAATCGGCCTAAAGCCGGCCCTGATTGTGGAATGTACATTCCACCAGCTTTCACTCACTGTCTCGTAACACACTACCATTTGTGTCCCCTTGTTCTGCTCTGTGTAGAGGGCAGGGAATGCGTCTCCCTTCTGATCTGGTGCAGATTGGGCCATGAAGTGAGACACGTTCAGCTTGGTGAGAGCTAGATTTTTGCCCAAACTCTGATGTGAGATGCTGTGCTGATGCTATCCCCTCTCGGGGAGCGAGAGCCTACCCTTGCAGTGGGGTCAGTCTTGGCCACTTAAGACTCTTGTCTCATTTCTAGCTCCTGCGATCCCTTTCTGTGCTCCCCTACCTCCCTGACTCTCAGCATGCAGGGCCTGGAATCGTCCACTCCACTTGTCCCAAGACTTGTTTTTCTGATCTGATTTGTTACCCATTTCTTTTCCCAGCCTGGACAGGGCTTCTCTGCCTTTGGCCATGTGGCTGGTCTCTGTTCTGAGCTCTGCCACCCCATCACTGTGTAGTGTTCAGTCCAGCTCCAGCCGCAGGGGATAAGAAGGGGAGCCAGCCAGTGCAGAATGGGTAGGTGAGTCACTCCTGTGAGCAGTTGTGTTCAGAGCACTTCCCAGTGTCTGCGTTTCATTATCTTGCTCTACTCCCTGAAGTCCTGAGCCAAGATGCCTCTTTTCCTGTCACAGACCTTGTTTGTTGTGTGCATATTAACCCCATCTTCGCTGTGTTTCTCAGGCAGTCCGTTACCATGGGAAAGTGAGCAAAAGCTGAACGAGAATTTCATGGCCTGGCTGAGTCTGAAAAGCCACATCACAGCTGGGTGGCCCTGCCTCAGAATGTGCGGCTGCCTTTGACTGAAGAATCAAAGGGGTTCAAAGCCACCATGTTACATCCAGGTCTGCATTTTCAGCTTTCCTCACAATGGGTTTGACTGGCCTCCTGTATGGAAGGAGCACGGGGCGCCTCAGTGCCCGTCTCACTTATAGTCCCATCCAAAACAATAAAGAGCTAAGCTGTTGGATGTGCCATATCCAGTTGGCAGCCAAAGGCCTCTGAAACTACAGGACACAAGGTAAAAGTGGTGGTTCCACCCTGGTGCTGTCCTTGAGCTGCCGTGACATTAGCTGTGGGGGCAGAGATATCCTATGACTTGAATGCTGTTGGAATGGGGTGGAAAATCAGCAGCAGAAATGAAAAAGTGCTGGATGAATCTGCCGCCAATAGGTAGGAGGTCCAGTGGCAGCTGGGCGTGGAGTCTACGGAGTGTGTCAGTTCTCTGTCACTCTAGGAAGGCCATAGTTTGTGCATTGTCTGGGTGACCAGATGTCCCGATTTTATAGGGACAGTCCCGATTTTTGGGGCTTTTTCTTATATAGGCTCCTATTACCCCCCAACTCCCGTCCCAATTTTTCACACTTGCTGTCTGGTCACCCTATCTGGGGAGGGAAATCACTTTGGGGACATGCAGCCCTCAGAGGAAGTGTCAGGGACCCTAGCCGGGGGCAGTGTCTGTGAATGTCTCCTTTGACTCTAATACCTGGGGAAAGAGCTTTGCATTTTGTTTTTAATTACAAACTTCTTTTCTGTTCAACCAAGTGCAGAGAAATGGGATTAGGATCCTGTTTATGTAATAGTTATATAGTGGTCGCACCTAGAGGCTAGCCAGTTTAGGACCCATTGTGCTACACACTGTATAAACCTATAGCAAACAATAATCCCTTCCTAGAAGAGCTTAAACTCATGGGCAGGTCTACGCTTAAAATGCTGCAGTGGGGTCGCTGTAGCGCTTCAGTGAAGACACTATCTACACTGATGGGAGAGCTTCTTCCATTGACATAGTTAATCCACTTTCCCACAAGGCGGTAGCTATTTTAATGGGAGAATTCTCCTGTCAGTTATATTAATGATTAATAGAGATATCCCATCTCCTAGAACTGGAAGGGACCTGGAAAGGTCATTGAGTCCAGCCCCCTGCCTTCACTAGCAGGACCAAGTACTGATTTTGCCCCAGATCCCCAAGTGGCCCCCTCAAGGATTGAACTCACAACCCTGGGTTTAGCAGGCCAATGCGCAAACCACTGAGCTATCCCTCCTCCCTGAGTGATACACTTATACCAACCTAACCCCCAGTGTAGACGGCGCTATGCCAACCAGAGGGCTTCTCCCTTCGACATAGCTACCGCCTCTTGGGAAGGTGGAGTACCTACACCTACAGGAGAAACTCTCCTGTGGGAGTGAGTAGCATCTTCACTAAGTGCTACAGCAGTGCACCTACACCAGCGCAGCGTTTTAAGTGTAGACAATCCCTTAGAAATCTCAGGACTGTTTTTAAGAAGACCCCTGGGGATGTTTATTGTGAGCTCTTAACACTTCAGTTCAGTGCTGTCTACGCCGGGGGTTAGGTCGGTTTAATGAGTTGCTCAGGGGTATGGATTTTTCACCCTCCTGAGCGATGTAGTTATACCCACCTAATTTCCTAGTGTAGACCTGGCGGAAAAGACAAGACCTAGCAGGTGAGTGAGAAGAACAGTCCCTTCATGGGAACGCAGAGGCAGAAATGAGAGCCCATGGAGGAGAGCAGAGTCCCCTGGGATAGGTAGGGGCTGGCTGCTGTGTCAGTATTTCTGCCTTTAACTGAGAGCTTACACTCCTCTGGGGACTGGTCTCCCAGACTTCCCAGCAGTGCCTTCTCCAGCAGTTACTGGCCCCACAATGAAGGTGCATTGGGAGCACTCGAGACTCCTGTTTACTAAGCAGGACACAACCTCTGAGGTTCAAGTTTAGCCATAACAAATGGAGCTGGTATGCTTGGGTGGCTCCTTGTTCTATTATTCATGTTATAAATAGTAGCTGGAACCCAGGTGGAAGGCTGTTAATTGGCCTTGGAAAATTCCTGAGCACATCTAGGAGGGTTGGTGCTGACCAAGAGCAAGTTAACCCTTGGCAGATGGGGTTTGGAGGCAGCATCTGCTCTGGCTGTTCTGTTCTGCTCTGGTGAGGCAGAAGTGCCAGTAAATAAATCACTAAGAGGATGGAAATGCAGTGCCATGTGTTGCAGTCTTGCTGCCCCTGCTGTGCACTGCCCTCTGACACCAAGCCACAATCCTGCAGATTCTTTCTCCCCGAATTCTCCTCCCCGTGGGTGTTGGGATCCAACACCAGATGCTCCTAAGCAGCGTTATCACTGGAGGGCCTGGCCTGGTGCTAGTTGTTAAAAGGGGAGAGGCAGGACTTATGCAATTGGACTATCAATGATGAAGCCTCACAACTTCTCCAGCTGGTTTCTGGTCTGTCCTTAATCCCCGCTTGTTAAGGGGGTTAGGGAGGCTGGGCACCATCATTTATCCACAAGCACAATTCTCTCTCTCTCTCTCCCTCTTTGTCCGTGTGTCTTGTCAACTGACTGTGTATCTCTCCTGCTGCCTATGGAGCACCTGGTACAGTGGGACATGGATCTCGGCTGGGGCCTCTAGATGCTACTGTAATGCAAATTCATAAAAATGCTGTCCAAGGGGCTCTTTCTCCTTTCCTGTATCTTGCTGTTATTATGGGTACCCCAGTTGTGTCTAGGGACTCCCAGTGTGCTGGGCGCTGCACAGACATATACATTACAAAATAGGTACGGCTTTACTTGATGCAACTTCCCACAGAGATGGACTCTATAGAGAACGTTTGTACCTGGACCAACAGACACGTCAAACTTGAGCACGTGAGGATTTGCTTAAATGTAGAGTGTCCTCTTACCCCCTGCTCCTCCACATAATGTTTAAAGTAAAACTTGTCACCATCCTGCAAATCAAGTGCGTTGCACAGTCATACTGAGATGTTTTCAGATATCTAACGAGCGCTAAGAACAATACAAAGTGTGCAATCACCTTTGGGATGAGGTGCTCTGACTTGCTGGTGTCGTGCCCCCAATCTGCAGTTGCTTGGCACTGATGTAAATGATTGCACATGGTGCAGGATAAGAGCAAATCAGGCCCGGGGGGAAGGGTATGAATTCTAGGAGGAGATGAGGGAGCTGGGGAAAAAAGGGAGAGATTGAATGAATGGGTGGGGGCAGGGAGGACACTGAGTGGGCACATGCAGTTGGGAGTCTGTGTTTACAATGTTTTAGAAAGGGTATAAATATCCAGGGGCCTGATGGCTCTCATAAGAGTAACTCCTATTGGATGCAGTCATGGGAGCTGTACATGCCTGGAGAGGGGGAGTTGGGCATTTGCACTGGTTTCCAAGTTCCAAGAGATTTTGTTATTTACTTTGGCAGAGAAGGTGAAGCTTAACACGCCTCGGTATTTTGGGAGCACTGGGCTCCCAGCAAAAGTTGCTTTATTTGAGGAGCTGATGTGATGTGGCTTTTAGTTTTCAAACTTTTAGCCATCCAGCACTTATTGGTTGTGGCTATTCTGCACCACTTGTTTGCACTGGCACTTCACAAACATGGTCCTAGCCCTGAAGAGCGTACAAACTGTGGCCCCTATCCTGGCAGAATCCCAGTGGATGTGTTGCAAGATCAGAGTAGAATAATTTCCTCATCCTAGTGTTTGACGTGGAAATGAGTTGTTAGAATCAGTGCTGGATTTGTGGTGCTGAATCTTCCAGCTGTGAGGAACCCCTGGCTGGCTCTGCTCTACTCTGTTGGGCTAGTCACCTGTCTCTCTATCTAGAAGGGAACTTGGATGTGGAGTGTGTCCTCTAGTGGTGTTTCGAGGAGGGATATTCAACAAATTGGTTATTTCCAAGCGGTACCCCCATAATGACAGTTTCTGCCATTGGACCTTTCTTCTAGCTGTAATTGTCTTAAGTGGCCATCCAAAGGGCCAATGAAAATCCGTTGCCTCATGGAGGGAGCTCCTGTCATGGATGTAGAGCAGGAGTACACACAGTTGTTTGGAGAGCTCTCATGAGGCAGGAGGATGTCCAGTAAAGACGGCCTCTTGGGCAGGTGTCACCAGGGCTTGTACAGCAGGGCAGGTTGTGGATGCTGTAGTGCCCTGGAGTCTATTTGGGCACATTGCATTGTCCTGTGTCTGTTCTGACATCTCCGCTCAGGAACTGGAAAGGCAGGAGTTCTGTCCATTGTCCCACAAACTGGGCTCCTTCTGAAGATCTTGAAAGTCCTGAGCTGAGCCGAGTTCATTCTGGGTGAACCACAGTGGCATGGTGCAGTTCCTGCATTGTTCAGGGTAGGGTGGAGCCAATAAGAGGGCCAGTTTTGGCTTGTAAAACTTGTTGTCGGTTCCAGCTCTCTGCTGTGGCCTCCAGCTCTCCATGCAGGTTCCTTCTGCCTGAGCAATTGTTTGCTAAAACTGTCTGAATTACAGTTTAAAACAAAACAATCCGTCCTCTCCCCTTCTGCAGAGAGGGCTAGTGAACAGCTTGTTGTCCTTTAACCTGACTCCCAGCTCTAGCCTTCCCCTGAGAAGCCATGTTCCCCAGCTACTGCGGCCTCCGTCATCAAAGTTCATCCAAACCAAACGGGACCTAATTTTTGTCCAGAAGTGCTGTCCTTTGGGGTGTGCTCGTGTCAGGTCTGTAATTTTGTGTCTTAGTGAAGGGGACATTTCTCAAGTTAATGAGCCACCAGTGGCTTTAGGAACTGGCTCAGTGACCCATCTGAGTAATAGTGGATGATTTACTACTGGGCCCAGTTCGCTGTGATATGTCCAGTCCAACCAACTCCTTTCCAAATTTTCTGGTTGAATATTGTGTATAGGGTGAGATACTCATCCCTTCAACAACCACTGGCAAGGGAATTTCAGCTGCCATAATTCTCATGCAGTGCTCTCTGCTCCCCGATCCATCAAATTCCCTTTTCCTGTCATCAGTGTGGACGCTCCTCATATAGGGAGTGGGAGGGACAGACAGACCAAGCTCTCTGGGTCAGGAACTCTTTTCTGTGTTCATACAGCATCTGGCACAGTGGGTCCCTATCCATGACAAGGGCTGCTAGCTGCTACTGTAATACAGATAATAAACAACTGAATCAGTTCTATTTTTCTTCTGCCACTAAAGCCGGTTATTGGCAGAACTGTCTAGAATTATGTGCATGTGTGTGTAATTCCACATGGTTATGGAGTTAAATCAGATGTGTCCACTCGTGCTTCGTGCACACATGACAAAGGTGTGTGCAGGTGGCAGTGTCTGTGTACTTGCGTTCGTTACTCACTGTTTTTTTTTTTTTTTAATACCTCAAGGAGTGAGTGAAATAAAGAGAGATCCAGTCTTGTTATGGACTTTCAGTTCCTAGGTGTTGGGAATGCCATAGGAAAACCAGAGACCACATTATTTCAGGCTACCGGAGGCAAAGGACCCTTAAAATCATAGACACCAGTGTGAATCCCAAGATAGTTGGGTTTATTTGGGGTGCTGCGGGAGTCTAAGCACTGCACCCCACAGCCCCGATCAAGCCTGTGAAAGGGCCCACTGAAGTCAATGTTGAAAGTTAAGCATGTGCGCCTTCCCCTGGGGCTGGGGTTGGTGCTGCCCCTGTACTCGCACCTTTGCTTCTGGAAAGCTGTGCTCTCCAAAGAGGGCTGGAAAGGCAGTGAGGAGTGGGAAAGAGTCCTCTGAGGGGCTAGAATTTGCCAGCCCAGCATGTCCTTAGCTGTCCTTCCCAAGACTGCACTGTGGGGCTGCTGCACCGAACGTGCTAAGGACCTGATGTGTCTAACTCGTTCTGTGGGGAGGGCTTTATGGCCCTTTCTCTGAGCTGGGGAACAAAGACCTGGCAAGAGGCTAACGGTGTGGGCTTGTCCTGCTGCAACCAGGTTCTCGTGGTTAAAGAGGCTGTTAGAGTAAATGCCTGTATGATCCCTCTCTTCCTCTGCCCAGTTAGGGGCCCCCTTTCCCCACACACGTGATATTCTTCCTCTTTCCCAACAGTTCCTCTCTTTGCTCCCCCCCATCTCTGGGAATTGTCTCAGTTCTTCTCTTCCTCCGTCCCTCTTTGGAGGAATATCCCTCACTTCCTTACACAGGGGACAGGGATAGCTCAGTGGTTTGAGTGTTGGCCTACTAAACCCAGGGTTGTGAGTTCAATCCTTGAGGGGGCCATCTAGAGATCTGGGGCAAAAATTAGATGACCTCCTGAGGTCCCTTCCAACTCTGATATTCTATGACAGCAGGAGCCCGAGGCTGGGGCAGAGCTGAGTGGCTACTTGACAGCTAGTGGGGGATGGTGGCTCAGTGGCCTCGAGCCAGAAAGGCTGTGGGTTGGGTCCCTTGGAAACTCATGGGATGAGTTGGGGGTTGGAAGGATGGGCCTTGGGGCTGGATCGAGCCTGCAGGCCCTGGGTTTGGTATCCTGCTATGGGCACAGCCAGCCCCTTCCTGTGCATGTTGTTGTGCTGCATTGAAGAGCTACCGTTTCCCTTCCCTGGCCCCCACCCATTTCCCTCCTGCTGCTTTTGTCCATTGTGCTGTGGGAGAAAAGGGTTTGCTAGAAGGGTGCTGTGTGTGCCTAATGCAGTAATGGAGAGTCTCTCGTTGGTGGGACTTAGCCCCTGTGCCCTTCACTGATTGCTCCTGTGTACCTGGAATCCAGAAATCAACCAGGATCAGGCCTGGTCTACACTTAACATTTCGGTCGACATAATGATGGCACTCAGGGGTGTGAAAAAATCCTGGAGTGTCCAGGTGTAGACACAGCTAAGTAGATGGAAAAATGCTTTTGTTGACCTAGCTACCATCGCTTGGGAAGGTGGTGTTTCTGCAGTGATGGAAAATCCCCTTCCATCGCGGTAGGTTGTGTCTCGATTGGGCGGTTATGTTGGCATAGCTACAGCACTGTAGCTGTGCTGGTTTCGTTCCTGTAGCGCAGACGTGGCCTCAGATCCAGGCCATGGTTCCCTCCTATAGGAAGGACTGGTCCTACGGTGACAGGCTGTCATAGCACGTCCCAGACCCAGTCCCTGCAACGCTTCTGTGTTGGAGGAGCACACACAATGGCAACAGCTCCACCAAAGTGCCTAAGTCTATCCATGGCTCTTAGTGAGGTTACAGATGTGTCACATACTGCTTCCTCCTTATGTCCTGTTATGTCATTCTGTCCCACCAGCCAAATGTGCCTGAAATAGCTGCCAATCCTGGCAGGTTTTGTTTCATAGATCGCTTCTATTCTTAGCTCACTGGTTAGTTGAGCAAGCCACGTTGCCCAATAGTCATGCATTCACGTCTGTAGGGAGAAAGGATAGTGAATTATGCCCCATACAAAATTTTTTGCTTATATTTCATAGCATCTCTAAATTGAAATATGTGCATATCCCTACCCAGCAATCTCAAACTTGCAAACATTGGGCTCCTTCAGCGAGGGAGCCGCAAACACACAAGTGTGAAATAAGAGCCCTGGAGGTTGGCATGTGGCCCCAGCCAGACACAGATAAAATGATCCAAGAGGATGTGACACTCTTTGCTGACTGGTCTGTCACTTCTGAGCCAGCTTTTCCTATCAGACGTGGTTGTGCTGCTGGACGGTGGCTGGATGTGTACATGGCATGATGCGAGCCATATGGATGTAGGGGATGAAAGACAGGTTCCCAGGAGTGGGCCCAGGTGCATGTTATTCAGTGTAGGATTTTGCAGCAAGGCTCAGGATATTTGCCTCATTAGTGATATCTGTCACTTACTGGAAATTTATTCCTGGATGGTTAGCATTTGTGACTTCCCTTCTCTGGCATGGCTGTGTATCCCACAGGGCTAGTCACAACCGACCTGGTTAAAAGTACTCCTTCGGGCTGTGATGTATGCAAGGAGGCATTCTGTGCACAGGAGACTAAATGAAGGTACAGGGATAGAAGTCATATTTGTGAGCCATAATAACTTCTGGCACAGGAACTTTGAAATCCACCTCCTGTTGGGTTCGTGCAGATCATAGAATCATAGAATATCAGGGTTGGAAGGGACCTCAAGAGGTCATCTAGTCCAACCCCCTGCTCAAAGCAGGACCAATTCCCAACTAAATCATCCCAGCCAGGGCTTTGTCAAGCCGGGCCTTAAAAACTTCCAAGGAAGGAGACTCCACCACCTCCCTAGGTAACGCATTCCAGTGTTTCACCACCCTCCTAGTGAAATAGTTTTTCCCAATATCCAACCTGGACCTTCCCCAGTGCAATTTGAGACCATTGCTCCTTGTTCTGTCATCTGCCACCACTGAGAACAGCCGAGCTCCATCCTCTTTGGAACCCCCCTTCAGGTAGTTGAAGGCTGCTATCAAATCCCCCCTCATTCTTCTCTTCTGGAGACAAAACAATCCCAGTTCCCTCAGCCTCTCCTCATAACTCATGTGCTCCAGACCCCTAATCATTTTTGTTGCCCTCCGCTGGACTCTTTCCAATTTTTCCACATCCTTCTTGTAGTGTAGGGCCCAAAACTGGACACAGTATTCCAGATGAGGCCTCACCAATGTCGAATAAAGGGGAACGATCACATTCCTCGATCTGCTGGCAATGCCCCTACTTATACAGCCCAAAATGCCGTTAGCCTTCTTGGCAACAAGAGCACACTGTTGACTCATATCCAGCTTCTCGTCCACTGTGACCCCTAGGTCCTTTTCTGCAGAACTGCTACCTAGCCATTCGGTCCCTAGTCTGTAGCAGTGCATGGGATTCTTCCGTCCTAAGTGCAGGACTCTGCACTTGTCCTTGTTGAACCTCATCAGGTTTTTTTGGCACAATCCTCTAATTTGTCTAGGTCCCTCTGTATCCGATCCCTACCCTCTAGTGTATCTAGTACGCCTCCTAGTTTAGTGTCATCTGCAAACTTGCTGAGAGTGCAGTCCACACCATTCTCCAGATCATTAATAAAGATATTAAACAAAACCAGCCCCAGGACCGATCCTTGGGGCACTCCGCTTGAAACCGGCTGCCAACTAGACATGGAGCATTGATCACTACCCGTTGAGCCCGATGATCTAGCCAGCTTTCTATCTACCTTACAGTCCATTCATCCAGCCCATACTTCTTTAACTTGGCGGCAAGAATACTGTGGGAGACGGTATCAAAAGCTTTGCTAAAGTCAAGGAATAACACATCCACTGCTTTCCCCTCATCCACAGAGCCAGTTATCTCATCATAGAAGGCAATTAGGTTAGTCAGGCACGACTTCCCCTTTGTGAATCCATGCTGACTGTTCCTGATCACTTTCCTCTCCTCTAAATGTTTCATAATTGATTCCTTGAGGACCTGCTCTATGATTTTTCCAGGGACTGAGGTGAGGCTGACTGGCCTGTAGTTCCCCGGATCTTCCTTCTTCCCTTTTTTAAAGATGGACACGACATTAGCCTTTTTCCAGTCATCTGGGACCTCCCCCGATCGCCATAAGTTTTCAAAAATAATGGCTCTGCAATCTCACCCGCCAACTCCTTTAGCACCCTCGGATGCAGCGCATCCAGCCCCATGGACTTGTGCACATCCAGTTTTTCTAAATAGTCCCGAACCACTTCTTTCTCCACAGAGGGCTGGTCACCTTCTCCCCATGCTGTACTGCCTAGTGCAGCAATCTGGGAGCTGACCTTGTTCGTGAAGAGAGGCAAAAAAAGCATTGAGTACATTAGCTTTTTCCACATCCTCTGTCACTAGGTTGCCTCCCTCATTCAGTAAGGGGCCCACACTTTCCTTGATTTTCTTCTTGTTGCTAACTTACCTGAAGAAACCCTTTTTCTTACTCTTAACATCTCTTGCTAGCTGCAACTCCCAGTGCGATTTGGCCTTCCTGATTTCACTCCTGCATGCCTGAGCGATACTTTTATACTCCTCCCTGGTCATTTGTCCAATCTTCCACTTCTTGTAAGCTTCTTTTTTGCGTTTAAGGTCAGCAAGGATTTTACTGTTAAGCCAAGCTGGTCGCCTGCCATATTTACTATTCTTTCTACACATCGGGATGGTTTGTTCCTGCAACCGCAATAAGGATTCTTTAAAATACAGCCAGCTCTCCAGGACCCCTTTGCCCTTCATGTTATTCTCCCAGGGGATCCTGCCCATCTGTTCCCTGAGGGAGTCAAAGTCTGCTTTTCTGAAGTCCAGGGTCCGTATTCTGCTGCTCTCCTTTCTTCCTTGTCACGGTCCTGAACTCGACCATCTCATGGTCACTGCCTCCCAGGTTCCCATCCACTTTTGCTTCCCCTACTAATTCTTCCCGGTTTGTGAGCAGCAGGTCAAGAAAAGCTCTGCCCCTAGTTGGTTCCTCCAGCACTTGCACCAGGAAATTGTCCCCTACACTTTCCAAAAACTTCCTGGATTGTCTGTGCACCGCTGTATTGCTCTCCCAGCAGATATCAGGGTGATTAAAGTCTCCCATGAGAACCAGGGCCTGCGATCTAGCAACTTCTGCTAGTTGCCAGAAGAAAGCCTCGTCCACCTCATCCCCCTGGTTTGGTGGTCTATAGCAGACTCCCACCACGACATCACCCTTGTTGCTCACACTTCTCAACTTTATCCAGAGACTCTCAGGTTTTTCTGCAGTTTCATACCGGAGCTCTGAGCAGTCATACTCCTCTCTTACATACAACGCAGCTGCCCCACCTTTTCTGCCCTGTGATAACTGATGTCACTGAACGTAGGACCATTGATGAACCACTGCTGGTTCAGAGTGATTCATATCTTTCCTTGGAAGTCTGACTCCGGCTTTGAGGCGGGTCATGAGGATGTTGGAGAAGGACGCCTGCCAGGAGAATTGGAGCCAATTTGCGTTGCTAGCAGTTGATTAACCTGTTTCACACACGTGTTGTAAAATCTGTGCTTTTGGGGCTGCTCCGGCATTGTTGCTCTACTATAGACCAGATTTTTCAAGAGCTCAGCACCTGTGAATGGGCTCTTTTTTAAAATCTAACCACTTATTTTGGTGCCTAAATGGGAATTGAGCGCTTCTGAAAATGTGGCCCTAACTGGTTTATCAGGTAGATCCACAATTGAGATTTTTGCTATAAACTCAAAGGTCTAAAACCTCTTTCTAAGGGTATGTCTTCACTAGCAACGTTAACGCGCCGCCGCACTGTCTACACTGCCACTTTACAGCACTGAAACTTGCAGCGCTCAGCGGGTTGTTTTTTCACACCGTGAGCGAGAAAGTTGCCGCGCTGTAAAGTGGCAGTGTAGACAAGGCCTAAGTGTTCCCTTGTGGCTGGTGAGACGGATCCCACAGACTGCTTCTGAAGGGTCTGGACAGTGAATCTCTGAGTATTTGATAAGATCAAGGGAGTCCAGCCCTCACAGCAGGATTCAAATGCACAGTTTACTGCAGTTGAAATTCTTTCCCTGGATGCTTGAGAGTTTGGAGGCCATCAGAGATCAAAGCCCCGAAACAGCTGTGTCAGAGGTCATCTGTCAAAGGTAATCTTTGAAGGCGTTCCCTGCCTATTTCCTCCCAAATGCCTTGGGCTCTGTTTCTCAATACAGAACTGCTTCTTCTCCAGAAGGGCAAGTGGGAAGGGATAAAGGGGGCTTTCTTTCCAGTGTAGCACAGCAGAGCAGGGAGGCAGAGTGCAGTTCTGAAGGGGCTGTGGGAAGAGGCTCCATTGTTCAAACTTCTTTTAACACATTTCCTTCCAGTAACAAAAGTGCAAACTGGCTGGAGTGAACTCAACTCCCTTTTTCAGCCAGTTACTGTACTGGGGTTACAGTGGGGACTTCTGTACACACCCTCTGGCCTGTTCTATTTGTAGGTGGAAAGCTGTTTTTTCTACAAGTGGAATCCACACCAGAGAGGCTCTTCAGCAGACAGGGCTGCCCAGAGGATTCAGGGGGCCTGGGCAAAGCAATTTTGGGGGCCCCTTCCATAAAAAAAAGTTGCAATACTATATTCTCGTGGGGGGCCCCTGTGGGGCCCGGGGCCTGGGGAAAATTGCCCCACTTGCCTCCCCTGTGGGCGGCCTGTCAGCAGATGGCGAGTTTTCTATCTTGGAGCTAGCACTTGTATGAAACTCTTATATGATAAAGGTATTTCTTTAATCTTTGTATTTCTGTAGCACCGAGAGTGTCCCAACTGAGATCGGAGCCCCATTATGCTAGGCACTGCACCGACACATGGTAGGAGACAGTCACTTTATAGTCGAGTCAGGTTTCCTGGGAAGTTGTTTCCTGGTGCACAGGTTTTTTTCAGGGGGTGTGAAAATGGGAGCTGTGAAACATGCTTTTGGCAAATTCCCAAGTGGATTTTCGGTGTCATCGCCAATGCAGACTAGCTGCATTGAAAGGCTTGCTGAGGGTCACTAGCCTTTTTGAGTGAGCGGGGGCCCGGTTCTGTGTGATTCGGAGGCCATTTGACTGCTTTGGCATGCAACGTTGCGGCTTGCTGGTTTCAGTGCAGATCCTGGTGGAGCTCTGTGGTGCTGACTTAGTTGTGCTTTGAGTCTCAGGGGTTCATTACTCAAAGTCAGCAGTGAAGCCTTTCCTTGGGGTGGGCAGCCCTCTTGCATCCCCAGCTCTCAGAGTGAAAATTGGGGTGCTCTACTGTACCAGGTCAGGGGGAGAAGAGGCTATTTAACTCTCTGTCACTGCTCTCGCCAAGTGCCAGTCTTCCCTCTAGCTCTTATCTCACCAGCTCTCCCCCACTCCCCACCAACTCCCCTGCCCCTCCTTCCTTCACCAATTAACTCCCGTTCCACTCTGCACTCAACCCTGCCAACCTCACCCATCTTCCCAGCTCAAACATATCAGGTCCCCTGAGCTCCCTCCAACCCAACCTGCAGCTACTGAGAAACACCACCCCTCCCCCACATCCTTCTCCTCCTTCCTCTTTCTACCTGACTTCTCTGCAGCTCAAAACCACCTCCCTCAGCATTGCCCTGTCTCCCCTGACACACCCAGGCTCAGAATCACCCACAGCTGTCAGCCACCCAAGGGTGGAAAACCAACCCCTCCCCCGCTCTCTTCCCATCTCACATTTGTCCGTCTCTTACCCAGAGAAGCAGTCAGGCTGAAGAGCACCATCCCCACCAGGGGCTCGGCAGTTTTGGGAGTCCCATACCCCACCCTCCTCCCACATCTTCACTTCCCCAGGAAGCACCAAAGTCTGGATCCAATCCTCCCACCCTCCCAGGTTCCCCTGTTCCACTTGTTCGCAGGGGTCTGGGGGTGCCTCTGTTCTGCTTGGTCTCCAGCAGTCTCGGGTTGCCCGGTGCCCCTGACTTGTCCGTGGAGGTCTGGGGGTGCCCAATGCCTGTGGGTGCTGGAGGGACTGCAAAAGTGTGGATGCCAAGCAGGTGCACAGGGTTGCAATGCCATTTGTGTTGGGTCGGCTGCACCTTTGTCATCCCTGCAGGGCAGGGGCTCCGCCATTACACCACCCAGCTCTGGTCAGGGACCAAGGGGGTGGCCTGGGCTTCCCTTCTAGTGGACCTCTGTCTGCTCCCCTCTGTCTCCTCTGCTGCTTGGAGTTTATGCAGGGCCAATTGTCACCTATTGGCAGCCTCGAGGATCTGGAGCCGCCCCAGCAGGAGTCGCCTTGTGGCTGCAGGCAATACTACACTTAGAAGCACATCAGCTGCCCCGCACATTTGTGACACCCATTGCTGGGATTTTAGCCTCTAATGACTCTAGGGACTCAAGCAATGCTGAGTCTAAGGCTATGTCTACACTACCGTGGTAAGTCGACCTATGCTACGCAACTCCAGCTACGGGAATAACGGAGCTGGAGTCGACATACTTTAGTTGAGTTATCGCAGGGTGTACGCCCCGAGGGGTCAACGGGAGAAACTCTCCCGTCAACTTACCTTGCTGTTCCCTTTGGGGATAGAGTACAGGGGTCGACTGGAGAGCGATCTGCTGTCGATCTGGCGGGTCTTCACTAGACCCACTAAATCAACTGCTGGTGGATCACTCTCAGAGCGTTGATCCTGTCTGTAGTGTAGCCATCACCTAAATTTTAGAGGCCCTGCCGTCGGTGAATGTCCAAACCACAGGGCTATACAGACACTCTCTGGCACAATGCATTGCTTTGGGATCAGCACCAGTGCAGCTGTACCAATTGCTGCATAAGTCTCTGAATTGCAGAACCCTTCTCCTTGACCGTGACCCAGTACCTGCGCTGTGCATCCTCTGAGTGACTTCCTCTGGGCAGAAATGCTGGGCTATATTCCGATCTCAGTCACACAGTGTAAACCTGGAATGACTCCATTAACTTGAATAGAGTTACTCCAGATTTCTGTGCAAGTGAGAGCAGAATCTGGTCCGTTCTTGGAGAGTACCTTGTACACCTAAGACATTCTAGAAATATGAAATAATAATACATGGATGGAAGGCTTCAAGGCTAAGACAACTGAGGGGCTAGTTTTTGAAGAACAGAAGTCAGGTACTCTGAAAGAAGTCAGGTAATTTAGCCTACCTGTCACTGAGCCTTCTGCATCCACTCTTCCGGGGTCAAGTGGCGGAATCTCCCAAACATCACCCACTTGTGGCACAAAGTGAGAAGTCCACAGTAAATTGTGTAGATCTGTAACCTTTCCCCCTCCCCCCCTGCACCCACTCACCGGCCCTCTCCTTTCTTACAAGAGCAGAATAATAGCTAAGCATTTTGACATTTAAATGATCATCGCTGGATGTCTGAATTAATACCCCACTGAGATGAATGGGGCCCTTCATCCCTCAGAGCGCTTGGTCCAGGCTCCCAGCAGATTAGACAGCTCTGCATTGGTTATACTCTGCTCACGTTTTATTCACAGCCATAAGTGCAGAGACTGCATGAAAACCAAGATTCTGGAGAAGAATCTAATGGCTGGGCGATGCACGGGCACACTGTGCCACCGTGTACTGCCCAGTCCGAGCCCTTCTGCCAACGCCGTACCACGTGTTCACCACCAAATGAGCAAGCAGGAACGGTTGCACTTGATCTTCACAGTGGACAGGAACAAGAAGTTGGCTTGTGCGTGACCAGTTTGAAAGCAAACTAATTATGACCGCTAGCATTTCCTTTTGTTCGGAGAATAACTACACAGAGCTTGTCAGTCCTCGGGTACCATCTCCGGAGCTTTCAGTGGGAACAGCAGGGTCTTATATGGCCAATTAAAGCTCGCACCTACTGCAATGCAGGGGGCCATAGAGGTACCCACAAATTTATCTCAGCCTGTATAATGATGGCACAGATTTTGATAATTAAGTCTCCTTCACACATGTGTATCCTTAAATTACTACTTGGAGCCAAGAATAGAAGCCAGGTGTCCTGGTTGCCTCTACCTTACCATAACCATTAGACCACACTCTATTTACTGAGACCAAAAGGGGTTTGCCAGGGGAGCCCCCTGCCCCATCAGAGGCACTAGTACATGTGCTTTGTGCAGCTTCCCGCCTGTGGGAAAATGCCACCTCCCAGGCAAGTGCAGCATGTTGGAATGAACAGACTCGGGACCCGTGCTGCACACGAACAGGAATGGATTCTGGAGATGGAATGGCTTTCTGCCCCTCACCCATATTTGATTGTGGCGCTGTGACTGGCGGGATCATGCTGGTGCCTGGATACAGGCTTGACAGGCAGGAAGCTTAGAAACCTTTCCCCAGAGGAATTCGATTGGAGCCTGGGGTCAGGTTTAGGGGTAAAGTGGTGCTTTAAGCTTGAGTCAACGGTCTTATTAGGGGAGGGTGGGTTGAAGGTCAAGTGCTGCTGATGTTCCATCTAGGAATTCAGTGAAGATGCAGTGACTCGTAGACTTTAATGTCAGAAGGGATCATCTAGTCTGACCTCCTGCACGTTTCAGGCCACAGAACCTCACCTACTGGCCCGCATGCAGGGTCCCAGCCACCGGCCCAGGGTCCCACTGGGCCTGGGGTCCTGGCTGCCGGCTCCGCGCCTGGGTGCTCCGCTGCCGGCCCCAGGGTCCCGGCTGCTGGGCTTGGGGTCCCGGTTGCCGGCCCAATGCCCGGGGCTCCATACCCCGCCCCTAGCTTTGGCCCCACTGTCTTACCCCTGTCTGCGTCCCCGCCTCCCGGAGCCATGACCCTGCTCTCGGCCCCTGCTCTAGGGGGCAGTGAGGGGCAGGGGTAAGAGGGGTGCAGCTCAGCACCCCCACTCCAAAAATTGTCCCAGCGCCACTGTGCTGCAGTGAAGACATGGTTTTAGAATGCACTGTGAGCAAAGGGCAGGCTGACTCGGGCTAGGGGGCTTTCAGTGTTGCCATTCAGGGTTGGGCTCTGGGGCGCAGGGGGTCCCAGAGTGGAATGGCTGAATGGCTACGCTGAAGTTTTATAGCCCTGAGAGAGCCCCAGTCCAGCCACAGGTGTTTTATTGCAGGGTAGACATACCCTGAGGGGCTCTCAGGCCATTTGCAGCTGCCAAAGTGTGTTACTTGCTGCAAAAGGAGAGACTGGGCGAACGCTACCTTGTGTCGGGCTCCTCTCTCAGTAACTTTAATGGTGGCACCAGAAAGTGGCTGGGCTTTCTGCGCTGGATGGGTCCATGTGTGTCTCCTGTATTTCATGTGGAAATCTACTGGCCCCTTGCGCGCTTAGAACTTGCAGCGACCTGATTGCCCTTAGGGGAGGCAGGCCAGACGGGAGAGACACTCAGGGCCCTCTGCACGGCAGCGAACGGATGGGACACCGGGCCTTTTCCACCTCTCAATTCTGTGCTTAAACTTCCCTAAAAGGCTGCCGCCCAAGACAGACTCATAAGCGCGGAGTCCTTCACTGCAAGCCTGTGGCTCTCCTTCCATGCTGTTGCAGAACTGTGCATGAGGGTGAGTCTCTACTTTGGGCGTGAGGACATGTGTGGCTTCTGGTCTTACCAATCAGAGGCCTGGTGTTATTATCTGACCAAGAGTCATTGTCCTGGAAGCTCCCACTTGAGGAGTAGAGGTGGGGGAGGGGAGAGGAGAGGGAGGGAGGTGGAGATCACCATGGCAATAATAGCAGACAAAGGAAACTTGAGGGCAGCTTCCTCTCTGAACACCACAGGAAGAGTCGTGAGAAGGTTTCATTCTGAGCTCTGGGACAGGGGTATTGGGAAGACGCTGCACCTGAAAGTGAGCAGCTGGGAGGGACAGAGCATTAATGTGCTACAACGCCCATCAGCCGTGTAAAAAGGAAAAGATCAAACAAACTGATCAGGAATTTAAAATTGAGGTTGTGGCAGCAACAGCGGCTCTATAGTTAAGGTTGCAGTCCGGTGTCTGTTTAAAGCTGAATTTTGCATCCTCTCTGAAAGCAGGATTCTGAAAACTGGGTTGTTAGCAGCAGGGCCAGCGTAGAGTTTGTGGTGGAAAGTTTCAGTTCTTTCCCCCGAGATGCAGCCCCCGCCCCCATCCCAAATGATGTTTTATAACGTCAATAATAATGAAATAACTGTCACTTCTGTACTCATCTCACCCTTCATTGTTAACCAAGTTCCTATACGTGTACTCTAGGAATGGGGAAATCAGGCATTTCGGCCAGTTTTAGAGATCAGATAAGTTACTTTTGCCAGAGCTAGGACTAGAACTCTTGTCTCTGATATGGTAGCGACCCAATTCTCCTCCACGTCACAACAGTACCTTTAAAATGGCCATGCTAACTATATGGGCTTGGCTATCCTGGCTGTAGTCCCTGCTGTAACCACTAGGCAACACTCCCTTCCAGAGCTAGGCATAGAACACAAGAAGATTCCCAACATTCTAATATCTTGTTTAGCAAATAGCTGTGGCGTCCATTGGCAAAGCAGGTTGTGCTGTGGCTCTGAAGTCCCTTGTTTGCTCCCTGCGGCTGATACGTACCCGAGGGTGGATTATGGTTCTGCACGATGGAAGAACAGCGTTGCTAGTTTAGGTTGCAGCACCTTAACTATGTTTCCTGGTTTTCGTAAGTCTGTGGTTTGCTCTTTTGTAGCACTAGCATTTCTTCAGGAGATGTGGGGAGACCTTAACGGAACATTTCCCTGTTCTCTAACGCTTGAGGTTGGGGGTTTTGAAGTCCTGCTTTCTAGAACATTGCAGGGTGCAGAAGGCCCTGTTGGGTGGCACCCTAACAATGTGTTTTTAGTAAGAATCTGGTGCTGATGAAAGGCACTGGATTGGCAGATACAGCCTGGGCTATAGCAGAGCGGGCCTCTCTCCCGACACCCACTGCCGCCCTTAGGGGTGCAGCAGACTGCGGGTGCATGAAGGGCGAGGAGAGGGTGCCAGCACAAATGATGGAACATTGTGCTGTTTTCTCTGTCTATCTGGACTGGCGAGAACTGAGGTGCTGGTGTTGTGGGGACAGAAGCAGGACTGAGCTCAGGAGGTCTGTGGGCTAGTGGGTAGGACACTGGATTGGAAGGCCAGGCTTTGCTCCCGGCCTTCTGTGGGACTCTGAGCTGCTAATTTCCTCATCTGTGCCTCTGTTTCCCTTCCCACCCTCTCTGACTTGTTCCTTCAGCTTGTGAGCCCTTCAGGGCAGGTCTGGTTTCAGGGTGCCTGTGCCCACACAATGGGGCCTATGTTTTGCCTGAGGTGCTGTCATAATATTTCTATTCTAGCTTCCACTCCAGACCCAGGACGTAGCAGCCTCCATTTGATGCAGGTATGGAACAGTGATGTAATGGCTTTTGGGGACTAGGGCCAGCAGGGTTGAACGAAGGGACCCAGCCTGACTTCTGGGTGCTGGCTTTCAGATGTATCATGCCAGCTAAGGAGCAGGAAGATCAGTGTGTGAGAAGGAGCTGAGGGAATGCTCTGCTCTGGGAGACAACCAGCCCCTAAAGGAGCAGGTCTTTTTGGGAGCTGGCAATGCAGGGCCAGGCAGACAAGGCCTTGTGTTTCGAAGGCACCGATTTGAGGACTTGACGCCTGGGTGGCCTCCTCTTTCTCAGAAAGAGAGCAGCCCCAGCCGGAATGGCCTGGTTGTTCCCAATTTCTGGGAACCCGGAGCAGGGGTTTGAAGCTGTCAGAGCTGGCAGGCTGGTCACCCAGGAGCTCAGGCTTCCATCTTCCTGCAAAAGAATGGGGGTCTTTATGCCCTAGAAGGGGGGTATGAGAAGAACTGCAGGCAGAGAGTATCAGAGGGGTAGCCGTGTTAGTCTGAATCTGTAAAAAGCAACAGAGGGTCCTGTGGCACCTTTAAGACTAACAGAAGTATTGGGAGCATAAGCTTTCGTGTGTCACTTCTTCAGATGCAAGTAATGGAAATTTCCAGAGGCAGGTATAAATCAGTATGGAGATAACGAGGTTAGTTCAATCAGGGAGGGTGAGGTGCTCTGCTAGCAGTTGAGGTGTGAACACCAAGGGAGGAGAAACTGCTTCTGTAGTTGGCTAGCCATTCACAATCTTTGTTTAATCTTGATCTGATGGTGTCAAATTTGCAAATGAACTGGAGCTCAGCAGTTTCTCTTTGGAGTCTGGTCCTGAAGTTTTTTTTGCTGTAAGATGGCTACCTTTACATCTGCTATTGTGTGGCCAGGGAGGTTGAAGTGTTCTCTTACAGGTTTTTGTATATTGCCATTCCTGATATCTGACTTGTGTCCATTTATCCTCTTGCGTAGTGACTGTCCAGTTTGGCCAATGTACATAGCAGAGGGCATTGCTGGCACATGATGGCATATATAACATTGGTGGACGTGCAGGTGAATGAGCCGGTGATGTTGTAGCTGATCTGGTTAGGTCCTGTGATGGTGTTGCTGGTGTAGATATGTGGGCAGAGTTGGCATCGAGGTTTGTTGCATGGGTTGGTTCCTGAGTTAGAGTTGTTATGGCGCGGTGCGTGGTTGCTGGTGAGAATATGCTTAAGGTTGGCGGGTTGTCTGTGGGCGAGGACTGGCCTGCCTCCCAAGGTCTGTGAAAGTGAGGGATCATTGCAGAGACTAACCTTTGTTTCTTAACCTGCTGAAGGGCAGGTTGGCTCTCTTTGCTGAGGCCTCGGCACTCCGGCAGCCACCCTCTATCAGCCTGGTTTGAATGGCTGATGCTCCAAGCACTGAAGGAAGCTGTATTAGGTCAATGGGCTGCCCGTGCCTTCCAGAACAGCACAGAGGCCAGTTAGAATCACTTTGGGTGGGAGATGGAAAGAGATCTGCAAACTCAGCTCCAAGCCACATTAGACAATGTCTTTAGAAGAAGATGAGCAGTCTAGCTATAAGCCCAAGGTGTGTCAGTTTCATACTCCCAAGTGCCTGCTACTAACAGCCCTGTGCTTCTCCGCCTCCATGCGACAGAAACCCTTCTTCAAAGCCCAGGCTCCATCTCCAATCTTGAGCCTGTTGTAAGAAATACTTCCTTAAGGAGCAAAAGGTTTTCCTTAGAAGACTGTGCTGCTTGAATGAACATTCCTTCTGCCTTAACTCTGAGACTTGGGAATGAATTTCTGCTCATGAACATAACCAGTCGTTAATGCTAAGTCCAGCACCTCAATTCTGACCTGAAACCCTGCTCCCCATTTTTCCAGCCCTGGACTCCCCAGTCACAGCGTGGCCAATGAAAGCTGCTTTGTGATCTGCAGCCCTCAGCTTTTCATAGAATCATAGAATCATAGAATATCAGAGTTGGAAGGGACCTCAAGAGGTCATCTAGTCCAACCCCCTGCTCAAAGCAGGACCAATTCCCAGCTAAATCATCCCAGCCAGGGCTTTGTCAAGCCGGGCCTTAAAAACCTCCAAGGAAGGAGACTCCACCACCTCCCTAGGTAACGCATTCCAGTGTTTCACCACCCTCCTAGTGAAATAGTTTTTCCTGATATCCAACCTGGACCTCCCCCACTGCAACTTGAGACCATTGCTCCTTGTTCTGTCATCTGCCACCACTGAGAACAGTCGAGCTCCATCCTCTTTGGAACCCCCCTTCAGGTAGTTGAAGGCTGCTATCAAATCCCCCCTCATTCTTCTCTTCTGGAGACTAAACAATCCCAGTTCTCTCAGCCTCTCCTCATAAGTCATGTGCTCCAGACCCCTAATCATTTTTGTTGCCCTCCGCTGGACTCTTTCCAATTTTTCCACATCCTTCTTGTAATGTGGGGCCCAAAACTGGACACAGTATTCCAGATGAGGCCTCACCAATGTCGAATAAAGGGGAACGATCACGTTCCTCGATCTGCTGGCAATGCCCCTACTTATACAGCCCAAAATGCCGTTAGCCTTCTTGGCAACAAGAGCACACTGTTGACTCATATCCAGCTTCTCGTCCACTGTGACCCCTAGGTCCTTTTCAGCAGAACTGCTACCTAGCCATTCGGTCCCTAGTCTGTAGCAGTGCATGGGATTCTTCCGTCCTAAGTGCAGGACTCTGCACTTGTCCTTGTTGAACCTCATCAGGTTTTTTTCTGCCCAATCCTCTAATTTGTCTAGGTCCCTCTGTATCCGATCCCTACCCTCTAGTGTATCTACCACGCCTCCTAGTTTAGTGTCATCTGCAAACTTGCTGAGAGTGCAGTCCACACCATCCTCCAGATCATTAATAAAGATATTAAACAAAACCGGCCCCAGGACCGACCCTTGGGGCACTCCACTTGAAACCGGCTGCCAACTAGACATGGAGCCATTGATCACTACCCGTTGAGCCCGACGATCTAGCCAGCTTTCTATCCACCTTACAGTCCATTCATCCAGCCCATACTTCTTTAACTTGGTGGCAAGAATACTGTGGGAGACCGTATCAAAAGCTTTGCTAAAGTCAAGAAATAACACATCCACTGCTTTCCCCTCATCCACAGAGCCAGTTATCTCATCATAGAAGGCAATTAGGTTAGTCAGGCACGACTTCCCCTTCGTGAATCCATGCTGACTGTTCCTGATCACTTTCCTCTCCTCTAAATGTTTCATAATTGATTCCTTGAGGACCTGCTCCATGATTTTTCCAGGGACTGAGGTGAGGCTGACTGGCCTGTAGTTCCCCGGATCCTCCTTCTTCCCTTTTTTAAAGATGGGCACTACATTAGCCTTTTTCCAGTCATCTGGGACCTCCCCCGATCGCCATGAGTTTTCAAAAATAATGGCTAATGGCTCTGCAATCTCACCCGCCAACTCTTTTAGCACCCTCGGATGCACCGCATCCGGCCCCATGGACTTGTGCACGTCCAGTTTTTCTAAATAGTCCCGAACCACTTCTTTCTCCACAGAGGGTTGGTCACCTTCTCCCCATGCTGTACTGCCCAGTGCAGCAATCTGGGAGCTGACCTTGTGCGTGAAGACAGAGGCAAAAAAATCATTGAGTACATTAGCTTTTTCCACATCCTCTGTCACTAGGTTGCCTCCCTCATTCAGTAAGGGGCCCACACTTTCCTTGATTTTCTTCTTGTTGCTAACATACCTGAAGAAACCCTTCTTGTTACTCTTAACATCTGTTGCTAACTGCAACTCCAAGTGTGATTTGGCCTTCCTGATTTCACTCCTGCACGCCTGAGCAATATTTTTATACTCCTCCCTGGTCATTTGTCCAATCTTCCACTTCTTATAAGCCTCTTTTTTGCATTTAAGATCAGCAAGGATTTCACTGTTTAGCCAAGCTGGTCGCCTGCCATATTTACTATTCTTTCTACACATCGGGATGGTTTGTTCCTGCAACCTCAATAAGGATTCTTTAAAATACAGCCAGCTCTCCTGGACCCCTTTGCCCTTCATCTTATTCTCCCAGGGGATCCTGCCCATCTGTTCCCTGAGGGAGTCAAAGTCTGCTTTTCTGAAGTCCAGGGTCCGTATTCTGCTGCTCTCCTTTCTTCCTTGTGTCAGGATCCTGAACTCGACCATCTCATGGTCACTGCCTCCCAGGTTCCCATCCACTTTTGCTTCCCCTACTAGTTCTTCCCTGTTTGTGAGCAGCAGGTCAAGAAAAGCTTTGCCCCTAGTTGGTTCCTCCAGCACTTGCACCAGGAAATTGTCCCCTACACTTTCCAAAAATTTCCTGGATTGCCTGTGCACCGCTGTATTGCTCTCCCAGCAGATATCAGGGTGATTAAAGTCTCCCATGAGAACCAGGGCCTGTGATCTAGCAATTTCTGCTAGTTGCCAGAAGAAAGCCTCGTCCACCTCATCCCCCTGGTCTGGTGGTCTATAGCAGACTCCAACCACGACATCACCCTTGTTGCTCACACTTCTCAACTTTATCCAGAGACTCTCAGGTTTTTCTGCAGTATCATACCGGAGCTCTGAGCAGTCATACTCCTCTCTTACATACAACGCAACTCCCCCACCTTTTCTGCCCTGCCTGTCCTTCCTGAACAGTTTATATCCATCCATGACAGTACTCCAGTCATGTGAGTTGTCCCACCAAGTCTCTGTTATTCCAATCACATCATAGTTCCCTGACTGTGCCAGGACTTCCAGTTCTCCCTGCTTGTTTCCCAGGCTTCTTGCATTTGTGTATAGGCACTTAAGATAACTCAATGATCGTCCCTCTTTCTCAGCATGAGACAGGAGTCCTCCCCTCTTGCGCTCTCCTGCTTGTGCTTCCTCCCAGGATCCCATTTCCCCACTTACCTCAGGGCTTTGGTCTCCTTCCCCCGGTGAACCTAGTTTAAAGCCCTCCTCACTAGGTTAGCCAGCCTGCTGGCGAAGATGCTCTTCCCTCTCTTCGTTAGGTGGAGCCCATCTCTGCCTAGCACTCCTTCTTCTTGGAACACCATCCCATGGTCGAAGAATCCAAAGCCTTCTCTCCGACACCACCTGCGTAGCCATTCGTTGACTTCCACGATTCGACGGTCTCTACCCCGGCCTTTTCCTTGCACAGGGAGGATGGACGAGAACACCACTTGCGCCTCAAACTCCTTTATCCTTCTTCCCAGAGCCACGTAGTCTGCAGTGATCCGCTCAAGGTCATTCTTGGCGGTATCATTGGTGCCCACGTGGAGAAGCAGGAAGGGGTAGCGATCCGAGGGCTTGATGAGTCTCGGCAGTCTCTCCGTCACATCGTGTATCCTAGCTCCTGGCAAGCAGCAGACCTCTCGGTTTTCCCGGTCAGGGCGGCAGATAGATGACTCAGTCCCCCTGAGGAGGGAGTCCCCGACCACCACCACCCTCCTCCTCCTCTTGGGAGTGGTGGTCGTGGAACCCCCATCCCTAGGACAGTGCATCTTTTGCCTTCCAATCGGTGGAGTCTCCTTCTGCTCCCTTCCCTCAGATGGGCCATCTAGTCCACTCTCCGCATTAGCACCTGTAGAGAGAACATGGAAACGATTCCTCACCTGTATCTCCATTGCTGGTGCATGGACGCTCCTCTTTCTTCTTCTGGAGGTCACATGCTGCCAAACCTCCTCACAATCCTTCTGTCCCTGCTCCGCCTGCTCTGAATCTTCAGAACATTGTGGCCGTAGAAGCATCTCCTGACGTCTGTCCAGGAAATCTTCATTTTCCCTTATGCAACGCAGAGTCGATACTTGTTTCTCCAGCCCTCGAACCTTCTCCTCCAATATGGAGATCAGCTTGCACTTTGTGCAGACAAAGTCGCTTCTGTCCTGCGGAAGAAAGACAAACATGGCACAACCTGTGCAGGTTACAACAGCTGATCGCTCACCTTCCATATCACCGTCCTCTTAGGAGCTTCCTCAACTGTTGCAGGAACTACTCGGAGAAACCTGCAGATGAAAGCCTCAGTGTGCTCTCCCTAGGCAAACTCCCGCTGTTAGCCTCTGCTGTTCGCCGCTCAGCTGGTTCGCTGCTGACTGCCCTTATATACCAGTCAGGCCCACTCAAGGCCCAGCTGGAACAAAGCACTCCCAATTCACACTTTTCAAACAAACAAGCAAGCAATCAAGCACACGGTCAAACTGACCAACTGTCCCAGCAGCAGACACTCAGATACTCACCAACACAGCCCCCCTAATGCAGCAGCCCTGCGTTTCATTGGCAGAGGGAGATGCTTGATAACGTACCATGATGGGCGGGTGCGGTGCAGGTTTTTCCCGGATGCGGGCGAGTGGGCAGAATGATACCCAGTGCACTGAGCCTTTGATGGGCTGGATGTTGGATCCTCTGGCTGTAGGCTAGGGCCTGACAAGTTTGAGAGCTGCCCCCTCCATGTGTTCGGGTTGGCAGCGAGATGCTGGTATGTGAGATGTAAACTCAGTACTGAAGTTTAGATTAAAGTCCTGCAAAAAACATCAGCTCTCCCTAAATGGAGCCCAGATGGTGGCAGAACGCCATGCAAACCATGGACTGGGAGCTGCTGAGGCCATGTGAGCAATGGGATTGGGGCTGCGGGGGAGGGATATTGGGTTACAGCTCACATAGGCTGCACCATCCAGCCTGCTGGCCGTGGCTGTCTGCACCAAGGATCAATTCCTAAGCCAGGCTGGCTAAGATGGTACTTCCCCTTAAAACAGTTCATGTTCCCTTGAGTTGCGTCATCATTTTAAATGCTGCATTTCCCAACCTGAGGTTCCCCATAGTCATAACAACTGAATTCATGTGCATAAGGGATCAGTGTTCTTGGGCAAACTGTCATAACTTGGGAACCATGTCCAGACTCCCAATAACATATTTTCTTCACTTCCCAGTTTAGAGAGGTTCAGAAGGGCTGAGAGCTGGGAAGAGTGTCAGCCTGGGGCTTGCATGGGGCTCGGAGGCAGAGTTCTGATGTAGCTATGGGAGGCTGTCACCTGTGGCAGCAAAACTGTTTGTGTGGGACAGGGCAGGAGAGGAATCTGGCTGTTGTATATGCTGGAAAGGGAGACTTGTCCCAGATATCTCAGGGAAGTGGGCCGAAAGGCTGGCATGACCACTCCAGGCATTAGAGGCAGTGGGAAAGGGGGCAGGGGAGAGAGAGAGGCAAAAGCTAGAAATGTTCCTGAGAGACCCAGAGAGAGAGACTGTCACCCTTACTGCACCCAGGCCCACCTCTCTCTTGTGGGTGTTATCACTCTTCTCCCTTGTCCCCCTGCCCTGCGCCCCTCCCCACATGGCCTTGCATCACACAAAAAGTCCCCCCTCCCCCAGGTTTCCTGTGGTCACTTGCTTTAGTCACACTTGTATCACAATCATGCAGGTAGACAGAAAGTGGCTGGAACTGGGGAGCTACCAGACCACCCGCCACAGTGAGGCACAGTCCCCTCCTTGCTGCCATGATTGGGACAGCACCAAATGCAGCCCTGGGGAGCCCTGCAGATGCTGCTGGTGGTGTAGCAGGATGGGGTCCCTCCTAATTTGGGCTCAGCCAGGCAGTGAGTGGGTTGGTTATTTATCTCCATGTTACTGGAACCTGTAATGTTTTTTTCAGGTCTGAGGTAGCTAACACTGGCCAAGGGAAGGCAGAGGCACATGGCGGGGGGGTGGGGGAGGGACTGGCCAGTGGAATGCTGGTCCGTGGGATGCTGGTCTGTGGAGGAGGGTGAGGGAGGCACTGTCCCTGAGAGATCCAGAAAGGAAGCTTGGGAGTGTAGTCCATCCCCAGAATGTGTTAATGAGCAGAGTGACAACGTGTGTGTTTATGTACGTGAGGGCAGAGCTAGTGCACACGCAAAAACAATCAACATAGCTCTGCAGGCACACAAAGCTAAATGCCCAGAGAGTCAGACAAACTCAGACAGAGACCTCAGGATGAATGCGCACATGCAGCCACATTCCCAGGGAGACATGCAAACACCCTTAAAGATAAACACAGCCAGAGAAATGCACACTAAGTGTTCTAAGTGTACAAACAGACTCAACCCAAAGATACACACACACAGTCAGTCACAAAAGCAAATGCCCGCACTGAGATATGCACTCCTATTTCCGCCCTTCCCAGGAAGAGGGGACTGACCCAATATGTTTCTCTTTAAAGACAGAGTCTTGTTGGCTGCATTTTGCCAGGATGCCAAATGCAACTCTGCACCAAGGGTGGTGTCTCAAAAGGCCCCCACTTCTTTCACTCCCACTCCTATTGGGCTGTTGCTGCTACCATGGGACGGGGCAAACCCCTCTTCTGCACCAAGCCTTCCCTTAAGGAGTGATGTAGCTTTTGCTCAGGGATTAGGGAGGGAGTCTGGTATGCTGGCTACAGATAGGAGATTAGAGTTCTATACCTGGCTTTTTGAGTGACCTTGAAGCAGGTTCCTTCCCCTCCCTGTTTCTCAGTTTCCCCGAGGGTAAAACTGGGTTAAGATTGACCTTTTAGCAATGGGAGATGTAGGGTTTAATTTATGAAAGGGGTCCTATATCTGTCTTGAATTCGACATTCAAATTTCTGATAGAGCTGCCTTTAAAAGTTCAGATTAAGTAATTTGTATAAGGGTTAAAATTTTACTTGTCAGAAATATTGTGGAATTGCCAAAAAAGAAAACACAGGACCAAGTATTTGAACTCTTTGTGTTGGTTTGGGGTCCATTGCGTTGATGCATGAGAACAAGAAGTCAGAAATTACCTCTTTTTGAAAATTTTGACTGTGGTTCCTCGCCTTTTCTGAATCTCTTTTTGGAAAAAAATGTATGCGCTCCAAGGAATTGGATTTTTGCCTCTCAGTCACTCCGCATCTTCTAATTTACGAGTTGGTGACCCTCTTCTGCTTAACTTTTGTCTACAAATTGAGACGTTCCATCTTTAAATAACCAAGTTGAAACCGACATGTTGTTTGTCTACACTAGTTATAGTTCAGAACATGTAGTGTCTGCATGGGGGACACTGGGTCTCCATGTGCAGCTGATATCAGACAGACAGCCCCATCAAATACCCTGAGCAGAGGGGCAACATCCATGAGTCAGGACCCTCAGTTCAGATCTCACCTCTGTTGATTGACTTATATTCCCATGCACTTCACCACCTTATTACCAACCAAAGCCCCAACCTAAAAGGCAGCTAAGTCAACCCCCGCCCCCAGCAAAGTCAGATCCTGTCTACGGACTGGTCCAGAGAGAAGAAGAACAGGAGTACTTGTGGCACCTTAGAGACTAACAAATTTATTAGAGCATAAGCTTTCGTGGACTACAGCCCACTTCTTCGGATGCACAATTACTCTTGTAGCTCGAGTGTTGGCACTCAGAACTAGGGGTCTCTAATGCTGGGTCAAGATGACCTGTGGGGGTTGTTAGGACTGCATGTGACTAAACTGGGGGGTTTGTTTGTTTACAGGTTGTGGAATCACAAAGTGAGAAAACATCATTTAAAACAAATGGCACTTTTAAAAATTTAAATCACTATCACCTGAAAATTATGGCATAAGACACTGAAATACAAGTGTTTCCCTAAGTTAATCAAACTCATTCTAATGCAAAACCTTAATGGTAACCTTTCATAAGCTCTTATACCAACGGATCAGTGCAGCTGCCTGTCACACATTTGGGAAGCCTGACCATTGCTGAGGTCACTGTTCCGGTTGTGAACTGGAGTGTGAGTTGGAGTACATCTTGCTTTGGTGGAGATGGAAGTGAAAGATTTGTGGATACAGTATGTTCTGACCTGTCGTTAAACAAGGTTTTGTTCGCATTAATACATTTGGGCCAGGTCTGCACTAGGAGTCCTTTGCCGGTGTGGCTGTATTGGTATAATGTACTGATATACTATACTGGCAAACCACGCCAGTGGGGATACATCTTATACTGGCAAAACTGCTCCTTTGCTAGTATAGCTTATTCTGTGCACCAACCCTTCCCCCTCCACTCCCAATGAAATAAGCGATACCAGGAAATAAGCACTTCTACCAGTATAACTGCTCTGCACTAGGGGCTATGGCCCGCACAGCTCTGTCCATAGACGCCGACTCCATGGGTGCTCTGGGGCTGGAGCACTCACGGGGGGGAAAGATAGTGGGTGCTGAGCTGCCCCGTCCCCCCCCCCCAGTGCCTCCCACCCACCAGTGGGCCCCACAAATCAGCGCCTCCCCATCCCTCCCTGCGCCTCCCGCCCATCGCAATCAGCTGTTTTGGGGCATGCAGGAGGCCGGCAGGAAGAGGCGGGGCGGGGGTGGGAAGAGGTGTGGTGGGGATGGCATTGAGCGAAGGGGTGGTGTGGGGGCAGGGCCTGGGGCAGAGCTGGGGGTCAAGCACCCCCCACCACAATGAAAAGTTGGCACCCGTGGCTCTGTCGGTCAGCAATCACACCACTTCACCCCCAGCCGACAGACCTGTGCCAGCAGATTATAGTGTAGACTTGGCCTAAGATACAAAGCATGTCACTCACTTACAGGATGGGGAGTGTACCCTGGAGACAGGGACTCTGAAAATGGTTTTGGGTTCACAGTGGCAACTAACTGAAGGTGAACTCCCAGTTCAACATGACGACTAAGAGGGCTAATGCAATCCTCTGACCTATAAGTGGGGGGATATCAAGTAAGAGTAAGGAGGTGGTGTTACAGCATTAGTGAGACTATTACTGAGATACTGCATTCAATTCTGGTGTCCGCACTTCAAAAAGGACAGGGTTCGGAGAAGAGCTACAAGAATGATTTGAGGTCTGGAAAACCTGCCTGACAGAAAGAGATTGAGCTTCTCTAATCTATTTAGCGTAGCAAAGAGAAGGCTAAGAGGTGACTTGATCAAGGTCTATAAAGTTACCTATACGGGAAGATTTCCAATAGAGGGTTCTTCAGTCTAGTAGACAATGGAATAAGGCTGAAAACTGACACTTGACAAATACAAACTGGAAATTATCTCTGTCTTAGGGTCTTAACTGTTGCCCATCCCTGTATCTGAATGCCCTCCCTGTAAAATCAGTTAGCAACAGTGAAGTCCCTAGTGAATTCCCTAGAGTCTCTGGCTCTCCTCCCTGCTTGGGATACAAAAGCTTTGATTGTAGGAGTGTTCTATTGATTTTGCAGGTTGATTCTTTTGGTGTTTTTCGAGGTGTGAATTTTTAGCAGTGAAAGTAATTAACCTTTGGAACTAGAGCTGGGCAAAGATTTTCAATTGAAACATTTTTCAGAAAAAAATGAAGGTTCAGTGACACTGAAGCACTTCACGAATTCATGTTGAGTTCACTGACTTGTTCATTTAGAAGAATAGCAAAAAGTCTTAAGATTTGGACAGTTTTGAAACATTTCAATTTTTCTGTCCAAAAAAACCTTTTCATTTTGAAATGTCTTTTAATGAAAAAAGAAATTAAGTGCTTGAAATCTAAACGTAATACTTCGTTCAGTCTGACACAATTATTTTTTCATGTTTCAGAATTGCCAGTGAACCAAAAAAAGAAATCCATATTTTCCCTGCTCTACTTAGAGCCACTTACCTAGGGATTCATAGATTGATAAATTCCAAGGCCAGAAGGGACCATTGTGATCATCTAGTCTGAGCTCCTGCGTAACACAGACCAGAGACCTGCCCCAAAATAATTCCTTTAGCATTAGAGCATATATTAAAAAATGAAATCAAATCTGGATTTAAAAATTGCCAGTGATGGAGAATCCACCACAACTCTTAGTAAGTTGTTTAAATGGGTAATTACCCTCACTGTTAAAAATTGTCTTATTTCCAGTTTGAATTTGTTTAGCTTCTTCCAGCCTCTGGAACTTGTTAGACCTTAGTCTGCTACATTGAAGAGCCCATCATCAAATAATTATTCCCCATATAGGCACTTACAGGCTAGGATCAAGTCACCCCTTAAGCTAAATAGACTGAGCTCTTTGAGTCTATTACTAAAGCATATTGTGGTGAGTTATCAGTTACTTGGAGTCAGAAAATCAAGATTGGATGTCTTGAGTTCAACCACCAGTTATTGGGGTCAATGCAAAATTTGCTGGGTGACGCTCTCTGACCTGTGCTATGCAAGAACTCAGACTAAATGCTCATAATGGTTCTTTCTGACCTTAAACTCGAGTCTGTGAAAGAGATGGAGCTTAGCTGTTCTGTGTCAGGGGAGAAGGCAGGAGATCTGAGAGGCTCTTCCAGGCATATGGGCTTGCTGTGAAAGGATCTGAAAAGTGAGGCATGAGCAAAGGAGATGGAGGGCAGGTTAGGAGAGAAGCTTGGGTGGGCTGCAGGGCATGGGATGAGGTGCAGGCACACGTGGAGGTGGGATGGAGATGGGCAGTGAGGAGAAGTTTGGAGAAAGGATTTGTGGATTGGGTTTGTTTGAGCTTTGAGCCTTCTCTGTCTCTGCAGATTTTCGCTCCTTCCCCTCTGTTGGCTTAGGGTGACGGAGGGCTCTCCTTTTTGCCGGACTCCAGTGGAGGGGCTCTCTGATTCCTTGCAAAACTGTACAGTTTTCACTTGCCTTGGCATCTGGGTAGCGCTCAATCCCAGGAATCTGAGATGGGAAAGACTTGCTAGGGTTGTACTCCATTGGTTACTGCTCAAATACTCCACCAAAGGGTGCCCTATGTATATCTGAGCTCAGAGCCCAAGGGCCAGAATCCAGCCCGTGTGTATTGCCCTGCATGCTCCAAGCAGCACCAGTGGGCAGGATGCCATGTCAGTGTTCATATCTCAGCCCCGTAACTGAACTGCAATAACAGGATGTTTCCACAGCTAATATCTGATGTCCGGAACGGCCCTTAGGACAACCAGAAGGAATTTGCACACAGCTGAGCTGTCTCACAGGCTTCCTGTTCCCCACTAGACCCCAGAGCAGCAGCACTGTCACCAACCAGAGCTGCTGCAAAGCAGTTTCAAAGGGCTCCCCAACTGAGCCAAGCCAAGAGTTGGCAGCTGGGGCTGAGTGAGGGCTGCCTGCAGCAGGGGTTACCAGGTGCGGCAGAGTATGGCTGGGGCTGGTGAACTGAGACATGGAGGGATTCCAGAAATAGGGAGCAAGAGGCAGGCACATGCTGTGATTGCTTTCTCCAGAACCGCTTCCTGAACTGAGGTAAATTCAAAGGAGGGTGCGTGTGAGCAGGAGGAACGTGACTAGGTGACAGCTGGTCAGTAAGGAGCCCAGTGGTCCCATTCCAGAGTTACCTGTGAATTCTGGACACTGGGACTTGTGTGATCCTGTCACATCTTATGAAGCAAAGGGAAAACCTTGCAGAGTCCACAGAGGATAGATCTAGGCAGTGACCCAGGTGAACTAAACCAAACAGACAGCACACAGCCTGGCCTTTCCCTCTGCTAAGTATTGGTCTGGGAATCTGGAATCCAGGCTGATAAGGTGGGGCTAGACCAGGGGTCTCAAACACGCGGCCCAGGGGCCGCATGTGGCCTGTGGGGTAAGTTTCTGCAGCCCGCAAGCTCCTCACAGCTCCCCTGCCCTCCCACAGTGTTTACCTAGAGCGGCTCCGGCCTGACGACGGTACCTGGGGAAGGAGGGGCGCAGGGGTGTGTGTGGCTGTTGCTTCAGGCATCTCCCCCAGCAGCTCCCATTGGCCGCGAATGGGGAACTGCGCCCTGAGCCCCCTGCTGCGCCCTGAGCCCCCTGCTGCACCCTGACCCCCTGCTGCACCCCGCAGCCTTCCTGCACCCCAACCCACTGCTGCACCCCACACCCTTCCTGCACCCCAACCCACTGCCCTGAGCCCCCTGCCGCACCCCACACCCCAACTCCCTGCCCTGAGCCCCCGCCACACCCCTGGGGGCAGGGAGGGGGCAGAGTTGGGGTGGGGATTTCAGGGAAGTGGTTGGAATGGGGGCAGGGAAGAGGCGGGGCAGGGGCGGGGCCTCATGGAAGGGGTGGAGTCGGGGCGGGGCCAAGGGCAGCGGGCGGGAGGTGTCAGTAAATGCGGCCCTCGGGCCCGTGTACTAGTCCTCATATGGCCCTCGTGGTCATTTGCGTTTGAGACCCCTGGGCTAGACTGTTCAGTTCCAAACCGAACAAACTGCTTTCAGCTCTGATGTGCCGCCTGCTCACTTAGCATCAGCACAACGAATCTCCCAGTTAGAGAGCGGGGGAGATCTCAGTAACCCAAATATTCCTTCCAGGCTGAAGCAAAACCCTAATGACATCTAATGATAAAACCTGGTTGCTTTATTTTGACAGAATCACTGTAGATAAGATGGTGTTTGGAGGTAAGGGAGTTACACTGTGGTAGTCAGGTCCAGTGTAGCTTAACTGAAAATTTCTTTCAAATTGGCTGAGATGGGAACTCTGCCATGTGGCGTGAAAACTGGCTCAGAAGGTAATGATTAACGGCAAAGTATGGCTAGAGATTGGTGCTGCTTAATATACGAAATGACCTGGAAGAGGGAGATAAATAATACCTTAATGAAACTGACAGATAATCCTAAATGCAGAGGAGCTGGGAATGTCCGAAACAGACCAATAATCCCGGGGAGTCTAGAAAAATAGGCAGAATTCAACATCCTGAGATTTGGCTTGGAAAAATGCCGCTTATATATCTAGGGAAAACTCCAAAAGGCAGAGAGAAACCTTGGGAAGCTGCAGTGCTAAGCTAGGGATGAGAGCAGTATGAGACCCAGTGCATCATTGCCTTACACTAGTACAAAATCAGTGCCAGGTGCCCCCCACTAGGATGGTGGTGTTTTGTACAAGGTGCACGGCCGTGATGAACTGCGTTTGAAATGTGATACGGTTGCAGAACAGGCTAGTGCAGTTCATGGCAGCATGTGCCAAGGTATCTCCTCCCAGAACAGGGTGGTGATATAACCTCCACAGCGCGTCCATAATGGGGATCCGGGCACCCGAGTGAAAGTGGCCAAAGGGCCAGGATCTGGGTTGAGAACAACAGAAATGATCGAGGGCCTGAAAGGATTGATTTTTTTTTTTTTTTCTGCCTAGCTCATGTGGTGGGGTGCCCCTGGTTGGTAATTCCAAGCCCCCACCCTTTGGGGGAGACCCGTACTACAGCATTGACCCAGAAATTACTCCTTCATCTCTGTCATCAGCAGACCCAGCCACTCCTGGACACAGGCCTCCTCTCTAGACTCTGGGTTCTCCCCACATGCAGGAGGCACCTAGTGGCCACATGCCCAAGTTGTGCCCTGAGCCTGTCCCCCAGATTCTTGCTTGGTGTGCTCCTGGAGCAGCAGTGCACACCCTTCCCCAGCTCACATAGTAGAGCTGGCAGCTGTGAGGATCCATGGGGCTAGAAGCTGTGTCTGGTGGTCCCTGAGTGACTGCTGCCTCTATAGTGCCACCCAACAGCGTAGCAGAGCAGCGATCATGGGACTGTGAGCTTGGGGGTCCAAGCACCACAGCTTGTGCCACCCACAGGGCCTGACTGGCAGTGCTCCCAGGGTCCCTGCATGGTCCAGGCACTGGCACCAGGATGTTCTCTGTGCAGTTAGGTGGATCCCAGCTGGAAGCTACCACAGGCCCTGCTCGTTCACCTTGCTTCCGTTCCTGGCTTCTGACTCCGGCTCTGATCTTCAGCCCTGATTCCTACCTGCCAAATCTGGCTCTGACTCTTGGCTCCAGCCCTACCCACTAGACCTGACCACCCACGCCCCAGCCGTGGCAGCTACAGGAGGAAGGTGCAGGATTTTCTGCCAGTTCTCCAGCCCCAAGGCTCTCCTGTTTGCCTCCTTCCTGGTCACTCAAGGCTCCAGGGACAGATCCAGCCTTCAATGCTCTGCTGCTGGTCCGTGGGGTGGAGCTGCTAAGGGGGATGTACTCTTCCGTGATGGGCTGGGAGGACTGGAGTGAAGTGGAAGATTTAGGGGACGTAGCCATCTCACTGACTGGTATCAGCTGTGGAATCATTACTCCTGTGGAGGAGGGAGCCCCATTGATGGGGACATTTACTGTTCAGCTGAACAAAGCAGGAGGAGAAAGGGAGCACCATGTGACTAGGACGTGGGCAGCCAGCCCTAGTGGTTGGAGCAAGAGTCGGTAGCCAGGAAGCATACCAGGGCTTGGTCCAAGGCAGTAGCAGGACTGGAGCAAAGCTGGGAACAGGAGCGATCAAGGCCATGGGCAAGTGTTTTGAGCAGCTGCTGGGTTTAAGAGCCATTGCTGAGGCTTCCCCCAAATCAGGTCTGGTAGCCAACCAGGCAGCCTCCTACAGGCCAGCTGCCATGGTTAGGTTGCCCGGAGACTGGCTCTGCTGTAGGCCCTGTTTCCTGACAGCTGGCTGATCTCATGGGGAGTTCCCATGGCCAACCTCTGGAGTTCATATCAAAACCTTCCATGTGAATATCAATTTCTCCTTCCCTCCACTGCCTGTCTGACCGATGGGCTGGTAATGTCCCGAGCAGACCCTGGAGCAGCGTGTGCAGAGAGCACTCCACTCTAGCCACTTGGCTACAGGAAGCTTTTATCTCCCTAAAAATTCCCACTGTTGTAAGCCTGGTTCTGCCCTGCTATCAGCAGAGCAGGACATGCCAGTGTCTGAGCCGCACACTCTCCAGACCCACTCTGAGCACTGCCTGCAGCATGCCACCTCTGGTGGGAACAACAGCAGGGCATCCTAGACATCTGGTGGTGTCAGAGAAGATAAACCCTCTGAGCTCTGGCCTTGCTGACTATAGGGTGTGTGAGTCAGTTCTCATATGTCCTGTTGGATTCTGACGATTGTGTCCCTTGGGACCTGGATTCTACAAAATCTAGAAAGGGGTCTCTCCTTCTAACCCCTGAAGCAGGGACACAGCGTTCTTCCCTTTCACAGACGGGGAGATAGAGGCACACAGACTTTAAAGGGCAGGGTAATCCCTGTGCTGGCCTAGGGTCCCAAAGGGACCTGATACTGATCTTCTGAGCCCCAGGCCAGACCTGTAACCACAAGACCAGTTTTGTGTCTGGCCTAGGGCAATGTCGCACTGCGGGGGGTGGGGGGAGCTCCAGCCCGCAGATTCCTTGGCTGCATAACCTCAGCTGAAATGAAATGTTGACGAAAATGGGAAGGCTCTTGTAAAATATTTTCCAACTTTTCCACCCAGTCGTGGCTGCGCGTCAGGAATGCCTGCAGCAGCGGCAGCACCTCCTTTGCTGATGCAAACTGTCCTGCATCGGTCCCAGCTGCGGTGCGCAGGGTCTGGCCGGTGAAATCCCTACAGTGCTGCTGGGAGAGATGAAGCTCTCCCCTGCCTGCTCTCTCACCGGAGAGAGGGGTGAGCTGGAGCACGAGGAATGTGCCCTTCCATTGGGGTAACTGCTTCCAGTTTAAGATGAAAACATTTGCTCCTGCAGTTGGAGTCATTCGTGTGATTGCAACACCCAGGCTGTGTTTCCAATTAATCTGCTGAAATCATCATATGTTTTCAAGCGCACTAGCTCAGCACAGAGGTATCTGGCATGGAATTCGCACTGATGTGCCAGCTGAGATGCACACAGGGCTGGCGGAGAAGAATCCATGGAAGAGAAAATGGCCTTAACAAGCTAGATTTCCAGAAGCTGGCAGCGTTTAATAGGATGCACCATTGCCGTAACACCCATGGCTCAGCAGCTCGGGCAGTGCTCATGGGTGAATGTGCCAAGGGGCACACAGGAAATGATAAAGCCTGAGACTGTCACCGGAGCATAGGAGACCCTGGAAATGCTGCAGCCACATCCTCTGTGGTGCTTTTCCAGGACCCCCTTGGACTCAGGTGACTACATAGATGCATCTGAATTATTGCAGTTCTTTTCCTTGCTTTTCTCATTCTCTTGTGGGTGTGGTTCTTCGCTCAGCTCTGTGCTGCCTGGGTGTCTGTCAGGTGTATCTGAACATATGTATATTCACACATGCATTTCCTACCAGTAGGAAAGAGTTTGTTGTGCAGGGTGGCCAAGTGAATCTGGTGGACAAGAGTCAGTGGCATTTCTTGTGGTGCCCACTTGCTTTGTTCAAAGACCTGAACCCCGAGAGTCTGACTCTCTTCACCCGTCATCACTGGCTGGTCAGCAGTCACTTGATCAAATGCCTTGTGTGCCATGCACTGAGGCAAGGAGGTGGGGACCTGACTTTGTTATATGGCTATAGAGCAGTGGCACAGACGAGCCTGTGCTTGTTGCTGGGAAGTGTCAGACCCTTCGGTATGTAATCAGCTGAGAGGGACTGCGGGCTTCAGAGAGGGGATCCACAATGCAGTGAAAAAGAAACCAACTTCTTCCCTGCTTTTATAGCTGATTTGTCACCTCCAAACTTGTCTGCCACGCACCAGAAATTCTTGGCAAGGCTGTTTTGGCGTCTTGCAGGAAGCGTTGTTGGGCTGGCACTGCCCGAGCCTTTCAGCAAAGGAACAAAAGTCACCTTCTAGTTAAAATAAATAGCGCTAGTAAGCACTGGTAGAGACCCCTCAGTCCCCTGTCGCTCTGAGTGGGGGCATTGGCAGGTAAAGAACTCCCCTGCTGCATTCCCTGTTCAGTTTTCAGTTTTCCCCCTTAGGGCTGGGGATTGTGGAAGCCATGTTCTGACCTGGAGCTGGAAAAGCAACCCGCTGCATTCCTGTTTTCTGAGAAAACAAAGTGAAATTGGATCTAGACGAACATTCCAGCTGGGTGGGGAGCCAGTCTCCTGCTTTAGTGAGTGCAAATGCTTTCATGGAAAGACAGAGCTCACGCAGAAAGGTCCCCTTTCCAGGAACCACGGTCAGCCGGACCCCCGCCCTCCCTCTTGAGTCAGCAGGATGACGGAGACTGGATGGGGAAGGGGGAGTTTAGAAGTTCAGGCTGGGCTAGGCTGATGTCTTACTGCAGAGCTCACCAGTGGTTTTTCCATTTCGGGGGTTTGTAAGGAAAGTGCCGCTAGATCTGGTGGGATCATTCACTTTTACCTGTTGGACACTTGCAGTAAATACTGAAGGCTGGGCGCTGTAGTGACTAGGGCAGGACTCCTGGATTCTATTCCAAGCTCTGCCACGGTCTTGCTGAGGCCCTGCCTGTCTTTGGTCTCAGTTTCCTGACTGTGCTGTGGGGCAGATGATCCGCTCTCCTGTTCAGATCTTGCACACAATGCTGTCTGCAGGACAAGTGGTCAGGGTAAGACATTCGGCTGTTAATTAATGTGGAGGTGGAGGGCTTTCTGTGCAGTAGCCAAGGCAGGCTGATTCCTATGCCCTCACTAGCTCAGGGGTTTTTAACCTTTCTGAGCCCCCCACCCCTCCAACATCTATAAAAACTCCACGGCCCACTTGTGTCACAACTGTTCTTCTGCATATAAAAGCCAGGGCTGGCACTGGGGGGTAGCAAGCATGCAATTGCCTGGGGCCCCGCACCACAGAGGTCCCTGCGAAGCTACATTGCTCAGGCTTCGGCTTCAGCCCTGGGTGGCAGGGCTCAAGGCCCCGGGCTTCAGTCCCGTGCAGTTGGGCTTCGGCTTTCTGCCCTGGGCTCCAGCAAGTCTAATGCTGGCCCTGCTTGGTGGACCCCCTGAAACCTGCTCATGGCCCCCCAGGGGACCCCGGACCCCTGATTGAGGACCCCTGCACTAGCATGCTCTGCTCTTTCTTCAATGGGGCCAGGCTGTGTGACTTTAGACACAGCAGGAGCCTTCCTTCAGAAAGGGGAGGTGCCACCAGTTGAGGTTCCAGGTCATGACAAGGGTGCCAGAGAAGGATGCTGGTCAGTGCCCTCTGTCCAGAGAGAGCCCAGTGGAACCCTGCATGAGTGAGGGTTAAGGGCATAGCCCCACACGTGCAGAGAGCCTTCCCATGCTTGACCTCCTCAAAAGTTCTGATCTCCCCTGCTAAGGCAAACCCGGGGAGTCCTCTGCCCTGTTGCTGTGCTGTGTGTTTGCTGCTTTGACCAGTGCGATCAGGGCTGAGTTTAACAGCATCAGAGATAGTGTAATGCAGGGCCCAGCATGGCCCCATGGCATCTGCCCCCGGCACGAACAGTTTACATGCTGCTTCAAGTGCTTCAGGTTGGATGTGACCCAGTCTCTGGTGTTTGTACTGAGCTGGGATGGCTTCAGGAGCTGCTGCTGGTCGCTGGTTGCGGGAAAGGTGACTGGGTGCTGTAGGAGTGGGAGATGGGTGTGTATGGATGGGTGTTTGCATGGGCCTGGACTGGTGCAGGCTCCGCATCTTCTGCTCTCCCTGCTTGTGTGTCTGAGCCTGTCATCTCCTTCCACGGGCTGATGTGCCCTCCAGCTGAGGTTGTTAAAGCAGGTCGCTGCCACGGCCATTCTTTCCAGAGGGGGCAGGGGGCCAGCTCTACTTTTGGTAGAAAGTTCCACTAAGCGTTAGGAGTGGAGCAGTCAACCATGGTCCTTGTCCCCGAGCTTTCAGTTCTTTTAGGTTAATAGATTCCAAGGCCAGCAGGAACCATTGAGATCATCTGGTTGCACCTCCTGTATAGCACAGGCCAGAGACCTGCCCCACAATAATTCCCAGAGCAGAGCTGTTAGAAAAGCATCCAATCTGGATTGAAAAATTGGCAGCGATGGAGAATCCACCACAACCCTTAGTGTTCCAGTGGTAATTACTCTCACCATTAAAAAAATACAGGCTGTATTTCTAGTCTAAATTTGTCTAGTTTCAACTTCCAGCCATTGAATTGTCTTATGCCTTTCTCTGCTAGATTGAAGCACTTGTTAAATATTTGTTCCCCATGTAGCTACTTATACACTGTAATCATCACTTTGTTAAGATAAATAGATTAGCTCTTTGAGTCTATCTCTATGATGCAGATTTTCTATTCCTTTAATCATTCTTTGGCTCTTCTCTGAATCCTTTCTAATTTATTAACATCCTTCTTGAGTGGTAGACATGAGAACTGGACACAGTATTTCCATCAATGCCGAATACAGAGGTAAAATTACCTCTCTACTCCTACTTGAGATCCCCTTGTTTATGCAACACAGAATCGCATTAGTCCTTTTGGCCACAGTGTGACACTAGGAGCTCATGTTCAGTTGATTATCCACCACGACCCCCACATCTTTTTCAGAATCCCTGCTTCTCAGGATAGAGTCCCCCATCTTGTAAGTAAGGCCGACGTTCTTTGTTCCTAGATTTAGATGTTTACATTTAGCTGTATTAAAATGCATATTGTTTGCTTGTGGCCGGTTTTCCAGGTGATCCAGATGGCTCTGTATGTATCAGTGACCTGTCCTCTTCATTATTTAGCACTCCCTCAATTTTTGTGTCATCTGCAAACTTGATCAGTTTATGTGTGTCATTATTTAAAATGTTAAATAGCATGAGGCCAAGAACTGATCCCTGCAGAACCCCACTAGAAACACACCCACTCATTGATGATTCCCTGTTTACGGTTACATTTTGAGACCTACCAGTCAGCCAGTTTTTAATCCGTTTAATGAATGTCATGTTACAGGATCTATTTTCCATAAGTCCATATTGATTTGCCTTAATTGCATCATCCTTCTGTAATTCTTTATTAATCGAGTCCTATATCAGCTGCTCCATTATCCTGCCCAGAATCAATGTCAGGCTGACATAGGCCTATAATTACGCGGGTCATCCCATTCACCTTTTTTAAAAACTGGTACAACATTAACTTTCTTCCTGTTTTCTGGAACTTCCCCTGTGCTCCAAGAGCTATTGAAAATCAACATTAATGGTCCAGTGAGCACCTCAGGCAACTGTTTTAAAACTCTTGAATGCAGTTATCTGGACCTGTTGATTTAAAAATGTCTAACTGTAGTAGCTTCTGTATAATATCCTCCAGAGATACCCCTGGAATGGAAAGAGTGTTATCATGACCATATGGTGAGACTGCATCATCTGTTTTTTCCCCCCACCAAATACAGCACATAAATATTTGTTGAATATTTCTGCCTTTTCTACATTATTATTAATTCTCCCATTTCCATCTAGTAATGGACCAGTACCATTGTCAGAATTCTTTTTGTTCCAAATATATTTTTCAGATGCCTTATTGTCCTTAACTCTGCTGGCCATAGATGTCTCCTTGTGTTCCCTGATCAGTTTTCTACAAATAGATACCCTTGGCCCCAGCCATGAAGAGCCCTGAGATCAGGGCTGAGGCCTTGAATTTGACTCTCTATTGTATGGGATGCTAACCTAGGGATCAGAGGACTGGTGTGATGTGCTCACGGTATCCTGTGTTGCTGAGGCACTCCACTGCAGCATTCTCTACTAGTTGGAGTTTCTTAAGGGCTGATGCCTTCCTGCCGAAGTCTGTCACATTGCTGCAGTCCAGACAGGAGGTGACAAAGGAGTGTGTAACCAAGGCCAGGTCCTTGTCTGCCAGCATGGCACAATAGCCAAGTGGAGATAGTAGAAAGGCGTTCCTCACAGTTGCTGCTGCATGAGAGCTCAGTGGTGGCAAGGATTCCAGGAGGACTCCTAAACTACAGACTGAATTGACCAATGGTGGGTGTGGGTCTTCGACCAAAGGAGACTGCACCATGGCTGCAAACAACTCGAAGTGCTTTCCTCTGCCCAGCAGTATCACCTCTGTCTGGGTCCGCTTCAGCCAGCTGTTCTTCATGCATGAGCTGATCTTATCCAGGCAATGGCTCGTCTGGGTGGTGGGGAGGAGGTCAGATGTGGTGAAGGATAGGTAGAGCGGAGTCATCTGTATATGGATGATATGTGAGTCCATGTTGTCTGCCAGGTTCTACTAGAGCTGTGTGTAGATGTTGAATAGAACTGGAGAGAGAACGTATCATTGTGGGACTCTACCACTGAGGGGGCTAGTGCTCGAAGTGCAGTGTCCCATCACTGTTCTTTGCATGTGTCCCGTCCAGGAAGGACTTCAGCAACGTTAGTGCATCCCCCCAGGCTCACCACCTCTTGGGCAGGACAGCAGGGTTGGGACTGGCCATATTGTGTTCCGAACTGAGCAGGGAGCATGAGGAGGCAATTCTGAGCCATGATTCTCGGCTTAAGTCAGCCTGTAAATTCTGGGGACGACACCAGCTTCGGCCACAAGCCACATGGGGAGCTACAGTGGCCAGAGGGAGCTACTGAGGAGGTTTGTCTGTAACTCCAGGGCCAGCCTTTGAATGGAGCCCTGGGCTTTGCAGTCTGGCTATCCCACCTGCCTTCATTGCAGGGCTGGGGCAATGGCAGGAAGGGCTGGACCTGGGTCAGTAGCAGCCCCTGCTGTTCCCTGCATGAACCCAGGCAGCCTGCCCCCGCTCCCTTGCTGCTTCCAGTTCATTGTGTGTAGGAGAGGAAGGATGTTTCTCCCTTCTGCCTCAAAGAAGGGCCCTGGGGCGGGTGGGGGAGACAGGCAAATTGTGCAAGCACTGGCTGGCTCCACCCAGGTCATTGGGCCTGTCTGTGTTGGGCTGGGAGCCCCCTGAGGCCTCCCCCTCCCTTACTCAATACAGACATAGAGGGAAGAGCTGCCAAGTTCTGGCAGCAATAGTGCAGCTCGTTCTTACGTCCCCCAGGGAGCCCATGATCTCAAACTCTTATGAGCGAGAACATCAGGCACCGACTGGCCTGGGTTGTCAGATACAACAATGTCCTGATCAGCGACGGCTCCTCCACAAGAGGGAGCATGGCATAGTGGCTAAACATAGGGCAAGAATGGGCGTTCTGTGTTGCTGCTGCTGTCACTGACCCCCTGTGGCCTCTTTTCCCCCCTGGGTAAAGGGTGAGAGTACCTCCCCCAGATGGAAGGTACTGTGTGACCGTAACCGTATTAGCTGGAAAAGCTGCAAGCTGGATTAGAAGAGTGTCTCCAGCGGAGATGCGTGATGGCGGCACAGTGGGTGTGCTGGGGGAGGATGAATTTCCCTTGGTGCAGGCTCTGGCCACAGTAGCTCAGATCTGCAGATAATCGTCTCTGGAGTTTTTAAAGGAGACCTGCAAAAGGAAAAGCAGGCATGGGTTTGAGCTCTCATTTCGGCTTCTCGGTGATGGAGAACTCAAGGCAACGCTAGGTCGGGCCTTCTCTGCTTAGCTGGAGAAAAGGCAAGGCTCACAAGGCAAAGGGAGTGAATAGAGGATGAACGGTGATGGGAAGTGATTTTTATTCAGACTGGTTTAACACCAATAAAACTAGAACACTTGTGAGCAAAGCTCTCTTTATTAAAGCTTATCCAAATAGGGGCTGAGAACTCACCCACTACATACATCCCAGGGCTGGTCTACATGGGGAAGGTTTAGCCGTTCTGTCCAGATAGTTAGAATGTCTTCCCAGAAGATCGCTAAAGGTCCTTCTCATGCTGGAATAAAAATGCCTACCCGGGGGCTCTACCAGTGGACCTGGTTCAATGTAAAGTCGCACCTTATCTTGTAGGAGCCAGGCCATCCTCCAGTAGAAAGGGAAGACAAGGGGAGGAATAGCTCAGTGGTTTAAGCATTGGCCTGCTAAACCCAGAGTTGTGAGCTCAATCCTTGATGGGGGCCATTTTGGGAAAAAATCTATCTTGGGGATTGGCTCTGCTTTGAGCAGGGGGTTGGACTAGATGACCTCCTGAGGTCCTTTCCAACCCTGATATTCTATGATGATGATGAAGACTTGATAGTGCTGATATTTCTAAGGGGGGGGGGGACAAGCAGATATATTTAAAAATGCTTTCTGACCTCCTGTCTTTCCTCTTTTGTCAGACACAAATCCTGGTGAAAGGGGCTGTCTGTGTGCAGGGCCGCCAAGAGTGGGTTTCAGCCCCAGTGAAAAAAAATTTTCAGCCCTCCCCCCTCCCCCCCCAGCAAGGACGGACCAGCTAAACAGGGCCAACAACGGAGGGGAAGCTGGGGAAGCCGGGCCCCCTTCCGAACCGCCGGGCCCCGGTAATTTGTACCGGCTTCCCCCCCTCTTGTCGGCACTGTCTGTGTGCCCATGGAAAGGGAGCTTCTACTTTGCACTGTGAGAGAGGCAGCTGTGAGCATTAACAGAAAATGTGAACAAATTGTCCTCCGTGCCCCCCAGGGAATAACCCCATCTCCGTGTCCTAGCTGGCCCACCCTCCTCGCTCCTTGAGAATAGCTGTCTAAATGTCCCTTCTTGGGGGGGCTTGCAAGGCAGCTCCCTGTGGGGAGAAATCTAGGCTTTTCTCCTTTCTTCCCCTCCTGCTGATTGTCTCTCCCCTCCCTCTGTTGCAGGGCTTGTCTGCACACACAAGTTTCACTGGTTTAGCCACGGCCAAACTAGGTTTAAACTGCTCTAGGTTGTCCGCACATCACACTGCACTGGCTTGACTAACTCAGTGTAACACCATCCCTTTAGTTAAAGTGGTGCCCTTTGGTGTGTAGACCCAGCCACAGCATCATCTTAATGTAGCACGTGAATGCAAGCAGCGTGCTGTGCTAACAAAGCAGGGGCAAAGATGCTCCAGTAGGTTTCCTACGTTATTTTTTCCACTGGCTTCTCTTTTGGCCAGGGGCATGCAGATGGGTGTAGGGAGGCAGCATCTGTGTCTGAATTGCAAGTGTGTGAGACAAGTGGTAGATGCCCCTGCTGCGGGAGCTGGAACCACTGTTGGAACTGTACTGGTGGTTCATGCACCCTTTGGCGTCTCTGAATGGGAACCTGGAGTACCTACCTGCTTTGTGCACTTGGCTCGAGTACCAGCCACCTGCATGCTGCCCACGCAAAGCCTGTTTGTTTTGTCTAAAAGCAACATCCCAGGAAGAAAGGGCAAAAATCGTGCTTTAATTTAATTGCATTGAATGAGGCTGAGTGGGCTCCTTGCCAACAGAGGCTAACGTTTTTGCTAAAATCTGTAATTGCCTGTGAGAACTGCCAGGGTGTGGTGAGCACACAACAGCGGCTCTTGCCACGCCTGACCCTGCAAGTATTAGAAGATCCGAAAATCCGTTGGCACTAGTGCTTTCTCTCATGCGCTGGGGGTTGTTACCAGCCAGGTTCTGTTGCAGGGTCTGGCTAGAGGGGTAATCCAGCTCCCTTGGGACAGGCGCACACAGGATCCTTGCACAGTCAATGGGGAACTACTCCCAGACAGAGCTCTTTCTGAACCGCTGTTGTTTTAATGGATAATATATTTTAAAGGGGAACTGGCAGACTCAATGTAAGGAATGGACCCTGAGCCTTTCACCTCTAGGGCTTTGGTTTTAAGCTGGCCCTAAGTTGGGGAACTGACTGATTTACAGGAGCCAGGGGCTGGGATCCTGAATCTTTTACCTTTAGGGTACTAGTTCCAATCCACCTCAGCTCAACAGTGCTGGAAAGAAGTTGCTGTCTGGATGCTTGAGTTCAACATGAAATGAGTTTGGGGGGGGGTCATAGTCCAGTTCCTGGTGGGACAGGTCTGCATATTGCACCTAGCACGACTTGTGGGCGTGGGTATTGTCAACAGAGGAAGCAATTGCAGATGAGCCAGTGGAGACTGGCACGCCTCTCTCAGCCCTAGAGAATTTCCCTCAAGCCAGCAAGCTCACCCCCACCCGTGCCCTACTGCTGCTGCCCCTGGCTTATGGAAGAGCAGTGGTTTCCATTCTACGGGCTGTCGTTCTCCCACTTTGAAGAGCATTAGAATCCACAGCATTCTTTGGAGGGGAGGGGTTAGGGAAGGTGGAGGAATTGTCTTAAATACAGTAACCAACACTCAGAACTCCTCTCCCCAGAGTGACTGACCTGGGACCTGAATTAACATGGAAGGGGTCCAGCTGGGGCCACTGCAGACCATGTAAGGAGCTACACACTATGAAGAGGGTCAGCATAAAGGGGATAAGTTGCTCAGAAAGACTGTCTTAGAATTATTGAATATTAGGGTTGGAAGAGACCTCAGGAGATCATCTAGTCCAATCCCCTGCTCAAAGCAGGACCAACACCAACTAAATCATCCCAGCCAAGGCTTTGTCAAGCTGGGCCTTAAAAACCTCTAAGGATGGAGATTCCACAACCTCCCTAAGTAACCCATTCCAGTGCTTCACCACCCTCCTAATGAAATAGTGTTTCCTAATATCCAACCTAGATCTCCCCTACTGCAACTTGAGACCATTGCTCCTTGTTCTGTCATTTGCCACAAATGAGAACAGCCGAGCTCCATCCTCTTTGGGACCCCCCTTCAGGTAGTTGAAGGCTGCTATCAAATCCCCCCTCACTCTTCTCTTCTGCAGACTAAATAAGCCCAGTTCCCTCAGCCTCTCCTCATAAGTCATGTGCCCCAGCCCCCTAATCATTTTCATTGCCCTCCGCTGGACTCTCCAATTTGTCCACATCCCTTCTGTAGTGGGGGGACCAAAACTGGATGCAATACTCCAGATGTGGCCTCACCAGTGCCGAATAGAGGGGAATAATCACTTCCCTCGATCTGCTGGCAATGCTCCTACTAATACAGCCCAATATGCCATTGGCCTTCTTGGCAACGAGGGCACACTGCTGATTCATATCCAGCTTCTTGTCCACTGTGATCCCCAGGTCCTTTTCTGCAGAACTGCAGCTTAGCCAGTGGGATTCTTTCTTCCTAAATGGGGGACTCTGCACTTGTCCTTTTTGAACCTCATCAGATTTCTTTTGGTCCAATCCTCCAATTTGTCTAGGTCACTCTGGACCCTATCCCTACCCTCCAGCATATCTACCTCTCCCCCCCAGCTTAGTGTCATCTGCGAGCTTGCTGAGGGTGCAATTAATCCCAACATCCAGATCATTGATAAAGATGTTGAACAAAACTGGCCCCAGGCACTCCACTTGATACCGGCTGCCAACTAGACAATGAGCCGTTGATCACTACCCGATCACTGTCCCCTGGTTGACAGGTCACTACTCACTGGCTGCCCATCCATTTCAGACCTACTGGGGGCTGTGCGTAGTGTGGACTCAGTCCTTGTCTATACTACAAAGCTTTGTTGGCAAAAGTTATGCCGCTTTAATTAAAGTGCTTTAATTAAAACTGCTATTGCATATCCACACTAGCTCCTTGTGTTGGCAGAGTGCGTCCACACTAACAGTTCTTGCGTTGACACAGAGGGCAGAGCTCTGTGGGTAGCTATCCCACTGTGCAACTGGTTGCAGGGTGCTTTGGGAAGGGTTTGCAATGCCTCATGGGGCAGGGACAGCGTCACATAATGCAGTTTTCTCAAACCCGTCTTCCAGCGGCATCCTAGTAGATTGTCAACTGCTTTTTCAACTAAGTGTGCTGGGGGCAGGGAGCAGGGCTGCCAGGTGGTCGTTGATACATACCTTTAGAGCAGGGGTCGGCAACCTTTGGGAAGTGGTGTGCCAAGTCTTCATTAATTTTAGAGTTCACGTGCCAGTAAAAGGTTTTGCGTGCCAGACTGGCAGCGCGGGCGGCAGACAGAACCCCAGACCGGCAGCAGGGTGAGCTGCTCACCCTGCTGCCGGTCTGGGGTTCCGTCCACCGGCCCCTGCCAGCCTGGCTGGCATGGGGCCGGCGGCAAGGGGCCGGCGGCCAGGACCCCGGCTGGCAGCAGCGTGCCACTAAAAATCAGCCCATGTGCTGCCTTTGGCATGCGTGCCACAGGTTGCCGACCCCTGCTTTAGAGAGAGAGAGGAGAGAGGTGTGTCTGGGGCGGAGGTGGACACCCCCCCCATATCAGCCCTGGCTTTGCTCGGCACAGCAGTCTCTCCCCAAGCACAGGCAGCCCGCTCTGCCTGCCTATGGTTCTGTGATTCCCTCCTGAGCAGCTCTGTGAGCTCTCCGTGCTGAGGAGTGTCAAAGCAGCGCGCAGTTCCCCGCTCCCTCCCGGCAGCAGCAGTCTGCCCCTGTTCCTAGTGCAGGGCAAAACAGGAGCATGCCACATGAATGATTTGCTCTTTGTTCCCCAAATGAGGCAGCACGCTCAACTGTCAGATACTGCCCCGGAGCTTTGAAAGAGGCGGGGCGCATGCCTGCAGAGCAGCAGAGATCAAACCAGTGAGCAGAGCAGTCATGGGAGGCATTGTGGGATACTGGTGGAAGCCAATTCCGTAGACAAAACCAGCAGCAGCGTCTACACTGATGCTTTGTCCTTTAACTTCGCCGCAAAACGCTTTATGCCTCTTGTCGAGGTGGTTTTATTTTTTCGGCAAAACAGCAGAGTTTTGCCGCCAAAAGTCGCTTTGTAGTGTGTCCACCTCCCCTGTTTAGTCGGCAAAAGGCAGCTTTTGCCAACAAAACTTTGTAGTGTTGACAAGGCCACAGTTGGCGGGGCATTCTCAATAGACATCCCTCAGTCAGACAGTTCCTTGCTGTCTGAGACTGTGTCCCTTCACCGTTGTGGCACAATGCGAGACTCCTCCTTTTCCTCACTTCTTCGGATGCATAGAATGGAACATATATTGAGGAGATGTATATACACACATACAGAGAGCATGAACAGGTGGGAGTTGTCTTACCAACTCTGAGAGGCCAATTAAGTGGGAAAAAAAAACTTTTGAAGTGATAATCAAGCTCGCCCAGTACAGACAGTTTGATAAGTGTGAGAATACCCACGAAAGCTTATGCTCTAATAAATTTGTTCGTCTCTAAGGTGCTATAACAGTGGCTGCAGAATCGTCAGATAGAGGCACTGAGATGGACTCCACTGTGTAAAACCAGGGGGGCTGGGAAGGCGGCTTCTATTTTTGGGTGGATATGATGCTATTCAGAACCATACGCAAGGCCCTGGGCTGGGCTTGTTGATGGGCACAGGTAGATGATGATGGAGATGGACATGAGTGTCTGGTAGAGCATCACTGCCTTGTGGTGGGCAGTGTTTGCAGGTATTCACTAGGATTCGGTGGCCCCTAGGTGGTGTGGCTTTGTCTAACATTGCATCTCTAAGCAAGCCAGCTGGGATTCCGTGGTCAGTCCCTTGACCTTGTTACGACATGGCTAGAAAGCATCGTATGTCTGGGACCCAGTGACTATTCCAGGCTGTGGGTGAATCCTGCTGCCAGCAGATGGGAGAGCACCACCCCAGTGACTTGACTAGAACACTGGTTCTCAACCAGGGATACGTGTACCCCTGGGGGTACACAGAGGCCTTCCGGGGGTACATCAAGTCATCTAGATATTTGCCTAGTTTTACAACAGGCTACGTAAAAAGCGCTAGTGAAGTCAGTACAAACTAGAATTTCATACAGACAATGACTTGTTTATACCGCCCTATATACTGTACACCGAAATGTAAGTACCATATTTATATTCCAATTGATTTATTTTATCATTATATGGTAAAATGAGAAAGTCAGCCATCTTTCAGTACTAGTGTTGTTGTGACACATTTATATTTTGATGTCTGATTTTGTAAGCAAGCAGAGAACCCAGGCTGCGGCTCTGAGGGCCTGTTATTTCTGGGAGCAGAATTCTGGTTAATTGTGGTTTTCCCGCATTGACACTGGGGGTCCGATCCTGTGAAACGCTGCGAGTCCTCAAGTTCCAGTGAAGCCCTATGAGCCTAATGCTCCACTGCACTTCTCTTTGGACAGGTTTCTTTTCTTTCCGGGCACGAGTTGTCAGTGGCTCTAGGTCAGCTCCTTTTCTGTGGCTTCTCTGTCCCTGCTTACTGGGCCGAACTACCTGGGGCATTGCCGCATGGCTGCTCTCCGCGCTCACACACACTCTGCCACACCCCTCTGTTCCTTCTCCAGGGTTGGGTTTTGCTATTGGTCACACCTGTTCTGCGTTACTTATCTGCACTCCACTCTGTGTGTGACTCCTGCAAGGGCCTGGCTCCAAAGCTCCCTCCCTGAAGATTACGTACATCGGCCTGGCTTCGCTCAGCCCCAGCTGTGCATAGGGCGAGTGGCTCATCAGATACCCATCCCAGTGCATTCGGAAGAATGAGATGCAACAGGAGCGTGGGTTCCCACAGGAAGACTGCCAGGGGGAGGCCTTCTGAGTGGATCCTCCAGAATTGCTGAGAATAGCACCCAAGAGTCCTGTCTTCCAACCGCAGCTGCCTGTTCTTTTGGTGTTCAGCGATCCCTAGCTGCCTGCCGACTCTCCTTTCTCCTAGAAGTGCAGGGCTGTGGATTGCCCTGCTGCACCTCTGCCCTTCCGCTCTTGGCATGCGGCTGTCAACTTCACTGGGAGAACCTGACTGGTTAAGAGCTAGAAAGACCTCTGACCTGCTGAAAACAGCCCCAGACAGTGTGAGCCGTGCAGCCCACTGGTGCGCTGAGCCCTCTCAATGGGCCTCCTTTCTCTGAAGATGAATGAGTCTTTAATCCTTCGCAGAATCCACTTGCGTTCAAGGGCTCTTCCCCGGGCACAGAGCTGGCACTGCATGTGGGTCAGAGGCTCAGAATAGCCCCAAACACCCCATAACCATGCCTAATGAAGGAACTACTGCGATGCTGCATGGCTGCCTTGTGGTGGCAGCTTCCAAAGACTGGAGGACTGGCAATTCCATGCCTGGCTCAGGTCTTCTCCGTACTGCGGATTGGTCCCAATTTCATTAATCTGTGGCCTGCAGCCAACATAGATGTGCAAGTGCAGACCCTCAGGCAAAGCTGTGCATTACCCTAGCTGCCTCTCAAGGGTCCAGACACAGGAGATGGTGTGTGACAAAGACCCACAATGAGGGACACCAAAAAATTATTCATGCAGGAAACCTAAAATGCTATGGGCTTCCTTCCTCTGGCATAAATAGCTCTCTCGCTCCAGCACCTGAGTCTGCGCTGGGTGTTAGTCTGTCTGAGTTCTGTGTTGCCTCCGAGCTAGGAGTTGTGGTCATGAATACTACAGTGAAGCTGCTAAACTGAGGATGATCGGTTCCAGCCTGGTGCAGAGTCTGCACAGGTCTTGGGGTTCGGCTTCCAGGGAAAGTTAGGAGGCTCCGAAAACATTGGCCTGAGGCTAGGGTTACCATATTTAAACCGTAAAAAAGGAGGACACTCCATGGGGCCCTGGCCCTGCCATTTCCCCGCCCCAACTCCACCCCCTCCCCTGAGCGCCCCGCATTCCCTCTCCTCCCTCCCAGCCACGCGAAGCTGCCCGAGCGCTACCGGCTTCACGGTTTGCCGGGCAACCCCCAGATCTCCAGACCCTGCGCCCCCGGCCGGGCGCTTCCCCAGCTCAGCCGGAGCCTGGGAGGGGAAGCGCCCAGCTGGGGGCGCAGAGTCTGGAGATCTGGGGGCTGCTTGGCAAACCCTGAAGCCGGTAGCGCTCGGGCAAGCTCCGCTCTTCAGCTGCACAGAGCTGTCTGGGGGGAGCTGCAGGGGGGAGTATTTTCCCGGACATATTCGGCCTTTTGGCAATTCCCCCCGGACGGGGATTTGAGTCTGGACATGTCCAGGAAAAACTGGACGTATGGTAACCCTACCTGAGGCTGGGGATGGTCAAGTTTGCCTGGTTGAGCCCAAGTTTCTGTATAGCTGGGTGCGCCCAAAACAATGTCTAGGGGTCAGATTTGCACCTGCTCAGAGCCCACAATAGGAGTCAGATTTCCTAAGGTGCTTGAAACCCAGTGCTCTTTGGAAAATTTGGCCATTTATTTCAGCACCTGAAGGAAAGCTGAACTCTTCTGCAAGCCTTTCCCCAAATTGGCAAAGGTTGGAACCAGTGTGGGTATGCGACATCTCTGCCCACACTGATCTGAATGGAGTGGGTCAGTAAGACCCCTGCTACTGCAACATCTGGAGGGGTCATTAACGCAGCAGAGAAATCCCGTTGCTGGTGGGTTGGAATTTGTCTGGTTCATGTAAGATAGTCTTTAAGGTGTCACCGGACTCCTCACTAACAGATTTATTTGGGCATAAGCTTTCGTGGGTAAAAAACCACACTTCTTCAGATGCATGGAGTGAAAATTACAGATGCAGGCCTGTATTTATGTATTTATGTATATCTGTATTTATGCCTGCATCTGTAATTTTCACTCCATGCATCTGAAGAAGTGGGATTTTTTCCCCACGAAAGGTTATGCCCAAATAAATTTGTTAGTCTTTAAGGTGCCACCAGACTCCTCATTGTTTTTGTGGATACTGACTAACACAGCTACCCCTCTGATACTTGTAAGATAGTGGGGACTTTTAGGTAGAGGTGGTCCAAATATGAAACAATAGCAACGGTGATGGCTGGCCAGGGCAGTAGCAGCAGTGGCGGGAGGCTGGGGCCGTGGTGGCGGTACTGGGCGAGCCAGGACACAGGTGGAACTCAAGACATTTTTGGTAATAATAGTAACCAATAAGAAGTTGAGCCAGGCCCCTCTATGGCTTCACTCTGCACTGCAGCTCCTGTAACAAATCGTGTGGGAAGTCTCATAGACTCTAAGGTCAGAAGTGACCATTATGATCATCTAGTCTGACCTCCCGCAGGATGCGGGCCACAAAACCTGACCCACCCACTCCTTCCTATCTAACCCTAATTTGTGTTTCTGTAAGGTTTCCAATCACCCTGGTATCTGAGTGCCGGCTCACTGAGACGTGCTGTAAATTTCAAAGCAGACTCAAAGTGTGCCTGTCTTTTCCTGGGAGGGTATCTCCTAGTGCTGGTGTTCAGTCCCTTCCTGTCTGCCTAGCTCCATTTCAGTTCATTTTCTGTGCTACTGTCAGCATTCTGCTATCTCTGCCTTCTGGCCCGGCCTTTGCACCCTTATGCACTGGAAGGGGTTCCTTTCCCACAACATTCATAAAGTCTGCTGTTAAAAGGCAGGTCCAGCTTGAGAAGTCACTCACTGCAAGTGGATTCATAGGACTCAGACTATGGTCTTTCAGTAACTCCAGATCAAGTATGGTGCCACTTTTGAATCCTGCGCTTTTCCCCTGGGATCTGAGAGTCAAGCTGGGTTCTTGCTATATTGTGTATGGTAATAAAGATATGCAGGCTGAATCATGACCTTGGTGACACCAGTGCAGCCAGTGATGGCAAGTGGGTCTTCATAGGTTTCACGGATGTAACTTAAACTTATCCTTTGGATTATTATGCACAAGAAGAAATAGAGTCCAGCCCCCTCTGTCTGGACTGTTTTGGGACTGGCAGGGCAAATAGGAGCAAGACGCTTTAGCACGTAAGTTGGAGTATGTAGCAGCGCATGCATGGTGCTCTGTGTGGTGACGTAGTGTGTGAACTGTGTGGGGTGGAGTGTGTGATGACACTCTGTGTGATGACACTTGGGCATGGCGGGGGCAGAGTGTGTTCTGATGTATGCACAACCCTCTGCAGTGGCACCTAGAGGAGTTGCAGGCCAGAGCACAGCACAGTGTGAATGTGCTGACTGGCCCATTAACATTCCATCCAAACCGGTTTGGAATGTTCTCTTCCACTTATGCAAAGAGTTGTTAATTGAGGAGAGGCTCTTATTTTCCTTTGATCTTTATTCTGCTTCCCTTGGCACTGGGGCTGCATCCTCCTGCACTGATGTAATCAAGCTGGTGTCAGAACACACAGCATCCTGCATGGGGAAGGTGCTGTCTCCTTTCCCAGGAGCACTTGGCTGCATTTGGAAAGCTGCTGGAGCAGTTACAGGTCTGTTTACTCTTCAAGCCAGAGGGCGCACAGATCCCTGCAGGAAATTCTGCTGCCATGGACTGTCTGTATTTGGGAAGGCCCATTTGTGCTTGTCACTCACACAGATGAAGTTTGATCCCCAGAACCAGGATGTTCTTGCTCTCTTATGGCAAGCTTCTCCTGTGCTGTAATTTGCATGTGGCATGGATTGCTTGCTCAGCTAATGACCCTCGCAGGGCAGTTTTATATCCTTGTCTGCTTGGCAGTCAGGCAGCCGTAGTGCTGCCCATCATGTCTGAGCGTTACCTCTACATCTCTGCTGGTTAGACCCTCGCGGCAGTAGAAGGCATGAGTGCGGACTAGGGGCAGTGATGGCACAGCCCCAGACTGATACCCCTTCCCTAGACACTTCAATTTTGAGGAAGTAACTGATTTTTTTAGTTAAGCGAAGTGCAGTAGAGCTAATATGTTTGGACTTCAATAAACCATGGTATCATATGGGAAATTATTAGTTAAATTAGAGAATTAGTACAAGCATTGTAAGGTAGATATGGAATCAGCCAACAGGGAGAAGGCAACGGTTTGTGCTGAAAGGTGAATGATCAGACTGGAGAGAAGTTACTAGTTACTTCCTCAAGGATCAGTCTTAGGACCAATTTCATTCAATATTTCTATTAATGACCTTGGCACAAAAAGTAAGAGTGTGCTAATGAAATTTGCTGATGTTGCAAGGTTGGGAGGCATCATCAATACAGAGGAGGATCGGAATATTATACAGGAAGATCTGGATGATCTTGAAGACTGGAGTGATAGAAATGGGATGAAATTCAGTAATACAAAGTATAAGGTCATGAACTTAGGGTCTAATAATAAGAATTTCTGCTACAAGCTTGGGTCTTATCAGTTGGAAACAACAGAGGAGGAGAAAAACCGGGGTGTATGGGTCTATCACAGGATGACTATATGACACCAGTGTGATACAGCTGTGAAAAAAGCAAATGAGATCTTAGGATGGATCAGGCGAGACATTTCCAGTAGAGATAGAGAAGAATTAATGTCCTGTACAAGGTACTGGTAAGTCCTCATTTGGAACATTGGGTACAATTCTGGTCACCCATGTTCAAGAAAGATTAATTTAAACTGGAACAGATGCAGAGAAGAGCTACTAGGCTGATCAGGGGAATGGAAGGCCTGTCTTATGGGAGGAGACTGGAAGAGCATGGCTTGTTTAACCTTACTAAAGGACAATGTTGTCACAAAAACAAATGGACATAAATTGGCCATGAACAAATTCAGGCTTCAGTTAGAAGTTTTCTAATCATCAGAGAGATGAGGTTCTGGCACAACCTCCCCATAGTAGTTGTGGGGGCAAATAACTTAAGAGGGATCTGGACGCATTTGTGTGACAGGGTTGCTTGTGATGGTAGGGGGCAGGTTCAGCAGCCCTGAGAGTCGCTTCCATTTTATGTCTTATGTTCCTCAAGGTCATGCTTCATGTTTCAACCGGCTACCAGCAGGGGTCGGGAAGGGATTATTTCCACCCAGTGTATTCTGGGAGGGTTTTTTTTTTTATGTCCTTTCTCTAAAGCACCCGGGATGTGCACAGATGGAGATGGGACACTGGGCAGGGAGGGCTAGGGCTCTGAGATAGCACTCTCTCCGGTGCTTGGCTGGCTGGTTCTTGCTCACATGCTCAGGGTCTAACTGATCGCCATGTGTGGAGTTGGGGAGGAATTTCCCCCTTGGTCAGTTTGGCAGGGACCTTGGGGGTTTTTTCACCTTCCTCTGCATTGTGTAGGTGCAGGTCACTGGCAAGGATTACCTGGGTATATCTCACTTAATCATTCCCCTGCCACTGCAGGGGCCTCGGGCACTGGTGCACCTCAGTCCCTCCTATTAGAATCATAGAATCACAGAATATCAGGGTTGGAAGGGACCTCAAGAGGTCATCTAGTCCAACCCCCTGCTCAAAGCAGGACCAATTCCCAACTAAATCATCCCAGCCAGAGCTTTGTCAAGCCGGGCCTTAAAAACCTCCAAGGAAGGAGACTCCACCACCTCCCTAGGTAACGCATTCCAGTGCTTCACCTGTATTCTCGGCCTGTAGCACATAATAGTCTAGTCTCCTGAGGGTCTCATTTGTTTGTTGGGGTTAGTGTGTGGGTGCTGGTGGCCTGTTGCGTGCAGAGGTCAGACTAAATGTTCTGGTGGTGCGGTCCCTTCTGGCCTTAACCTCTATGATATTGTGATGCTCCAGTTCAGTGTGAAGTTGCTGCCTGCAAGGAAAGGCTCTGGGCCAGTGCTCTGGAGGGCAGCAGTCACCATCTCAGTTCACTACCAGGGACCACCGAGGGGGAGGTAAGGCTGCCTGGTGCTGCCTCGGCCCTTCCAGAATGTAGATGGTGGCATCTAAAAATGGGAGCTTCTGAGACACACACAAACACAAGACAACCAGGAAAGTTTGACATCACACTCAACCCATCCTTACCTCTGCCCCGTTATGGGTGGCAAGAGGCACTGGGAACTTTGGAGAGCCCTGCCCATGCCCGCCAACCACAGCACCAGAGCGGCACTCTAAGCTGGCAGAACTAACAGTGGGTTCAGGAATCTCTTGACCAAATGATCCCAGATTTGTGCTCCAAAATCTCCCCCAGGCTGTTGGCTGGCACACCAATTTTCAAGCCAAGCTGGCTCTATATGTGCATTTTAGAGCGCTTTGAAATTTTAAAAGGGAGTCTTGGGGGGGCGGGGGAGCTGTATTTCCCCCCCTCCCCCTTTACAAATTGCTGGCACCTCATTCCTGGAACTTGGCAGTGTAGGGAATGCACAGTTTTTGTATGCTTGAGGTGTGAGCCAGGCATCCTGTTGTCAGGTGAGCTTTACTCTCTGTTCTCAGCAGGGGTGCACAGAGAGGCTGATTTTAAATTTGGGAAGGTGGGGTCTGCGCTGGGGTCTTTTGCTGGCCCTATGAAAATCCACCCAAATTTGGCCAAAGTTATAAGCCTCTGAAAATCTCACTTTGCACTTGCTCCGTAGAGACATGTTAGAATTTGGCAGCATAGGTTAATCCGACTTCTGTGTTTGGGGAGCCAGGGGGCTATATATTGTTAATAATTGATAGAGGTATAACTTCTGGATTTAGCGATTGTTAGTGGTGCTTAAATTACAGTGTACTTGAAATCACAAATAGAGTTACGTTCGTTATTTAATCACCCTTAATTTTTTGTTTTATCTTAATTATTGGACATGTTTATCAGCTACCACTTAAAAATCAAATTTAGCATAAAAACAAATTCTTGAACAAACAGAACCAAGCACTTTCAGGTAACTATGAATCATGTCTCCCTAGTTTTAGAGATATATGAACATTGTCTTAATATAGCAATATTGTATTTACCTTAATGTAGATGCAACCGTCTTTCCCTTCAGTTAATGTAAATGTCCACAGTGTTCTCTGGAATCAGCTTCGCAATTAAATCGGCTTCTACGTGAAGAAGAACCAGTGAAGAAAATCTTACTTCTCCCATGATTGAACGCAACCAGTTTCTAATCCGTTTTATTGCAGAAAAGCTTTGTTTCACTATGGCAGCGTGAGAGCTAACTGACTGAGTTTGTAATAGTTTGGCTACATAATCTGGGACATTTCTTCTTGAAGTCTTTGAAAGGTAACGGGAGATTCTGTCCTGGTGAAAATGTCCATTTCTTCAGCTGCAAGATGAAGATTTATGTTGAGTGGGGCCGCAGATTTCTGCAAGAGTGTCTGAGTGCCGTTTTTGTCGCACCCTAACACCGAGTCACATGCTTCAGCTGTTTCCATTGCTTCTTTTGAGAATCATCTCTCTACCTCTGCAGTTACGGCATCCAAAACAGGATGGGTACAACTGCTAATGCCACATGTTTTTTTCAGGTGCACTTACAGTTTTGGGTGTTCCATGTGCATTTGTTGTCTCATCCACACACTCTCTCTTTGACTCAAAGTTATTGGGACAGTGAAGTCTGTCAGAGCTGCAGAGGCTTTTACTATTATTTTTATTTTGGTAAGTGACGTGTGTCCTCATCTGGCACTGCAATGTTACAGGCTTGACCGAATTCTGCTACATCTTTCCACATTTCATTCTAGCCTTCTTCACTTCTGCATTTCTCAAAGTGCACTTTCATTTTCTCTATGATAGAGGAAGCTTTTGCAAACACGGTGTCGATGCCTTGAAGTCCTTTGTGAGCGACATGAACAACTTTCATAATACAGGTATGTTGAAAACACTGAATGAAACTCCAGTCATGTGATGATAAAGGCCGTTCGCTCCCACAGATCACCTTTCACCTTGTTCACTCCGATCTTTTAGACACCGCATGATGGCAGTGTATTGCGTTTTTACTGCAAACACGTTTCTCCACTTACATGCCCAACGCGTATTACTGGGCTGCAAGATCTCTTGATGCTTAAGACCTAAAGCTAGGTCTGCGTGTTGAGAAAACTGATGCTTGGTTGGCTCCGCAAAGACTGGATACAATGTCTCCAGTACATTTAGAAAGCCCACAGCACGATGACTTACTTTATAGCGCTCTATGAGGACGAAGTTGAGTTTGTGTGTCATGCAATGTACATACATTGCAAATAGATCATCTTCTTTCATTCGCTGCTGAATCCCAGCTATGTGTCCTGTCCTCACAGAAACATCATCATGAGATTGACCAACTATTGGCACGTTCTGCAATGCACTCATCTCCAACCTGTCTTTATGGCAGTATAAATGCCATTTCCCTCTGAAGCACCTGGCGTTGGCCATTGTTGGAAGACAGAATACTGGGCTTGATGGACCTTTGGTCTGACCCAGTATGGCCGTTCTCATGTTCTTATGACGAGCAATCGATGAGACACAGGAACCTTTCTTTAATCTCTAGGTTTTCTGCGTATCTGATACAAACTGTAAGTTGCTGTGCCTTAAATAACCTGGCCTCATCTGCATTTACAGCAAAAAACCAAAACCAAACCCAACAACCCAGTCTTATTCCTTGCCGGTACAATTTCTTTGCAAATCAAATCTGCACAAATCGGCAGCCCTTTGGTTTGAAAGTCAGGGCTTGTGTCATTAAAATAATTTGCTTGTGTTTTCTTGAAAGATTTGTCATACTTTGAAAAGAAATCACAACGTTCATGGAAATTCTCTTTCAATTTAGATTCCTTTCCCTCATTGTGCCCTCAAAACGGTAAGCCAAATTTTAAAAGTAACTTGACAATATCACACACTACCGTAGGCGCCGACTCCGTGGGTGCTCCGGGCTGGAGCACCCCTGGAGAAAAATTGGTGGGTGTTCTGCACCCACCAGCAGCTCTCCGCTCCACCCCAACTCACCTGTGCACTGCATCCCCGCTTATCCCCCTAGCTCCCAGCGCTTGCCGCCGCGAAACAGCTGTTTCACAGTGCCAAGTGCTGGGAGGGACGGGGGAGGAGGGAGAACACGGCGCACTCTGGGAAGAGGTGGGGTCAGCTGCGAGTATTTGGAGAAGGAGTCCAATGGGGCAGGGAGGGGGCGGAGTTGGGGTGGGGACTTTGAGGAAGGGGTTGGAATGGGGGCGGGGCAGGGGGTGAGCACCCACCGGTGCCAGGAAAAGTTGGCGCCTATGCCCATTACTTAGTAAGGTAGTCCCGGTTTCTCTCAACGGTACTTTTATGACTTGCCAAAAGCTTCACTACTATTGATCCAGTTTCTTCTCTATGCTGGAAGCATTGATACTTTTCCATACATTTCACATGAACATAGGAAACAGCATGATTAGACAATTTTTCAGAGATTTTCTTCCAATTCTGCACACTGTTTTTAATAAATGACTCACCCACCTAGCTTGTTTCAGAGTGGAAGTGACAGCGGGGAAAGCAGAACACAGCGTCTTGTTGAACAAAATATTCAACCCAAGGAACTTTGTTGTAATGGAAAACTGGAAAAGAACAGTTACGTTTCCCAAACATTCTTGGGAAATCAGGCAGATGTGGTTGATTAGGCCCGTTGCTTTTCCCCCTGAGATCTGTAGGAGCAGTTACGTTTCTCACATCATCTTCAGTCGTAAACGTGCTTAGAGAACCCAGATTCACTGCACCCAAAGATTCAAGCTCCTCTTGCTGTACTTACGATGAGAAGGAGACCAGAGCCAAGGCAGGTGGAGGCAGGGCCTGGCCTGGAAATGTTGTAAAATCCTGCAGTGAATCATCCACCGACGGTTCAACAGTTGCTTTAAAATCATAGAATCATAGAATATCAGGATTGGAAGGGACCTCAGGACGTCATCTAGTCCAGCCCCCTGCTCAGAGCAGGATCAATTCCCAACTAAATCATCCCAGCCAGGGCTTTGTCAAGCCTGACCTTAAAAACTCCTAAGAAAGGAGATCCCACCACCTCCCTAGGTAACCCATTCCAGTGCTTCACCACCTTCCTAGTGAAAAAGTTTTTCCTAATATCCAACCTAAACCTCCCTGTAATGTTGCGACGACTCACCCTGCGGCGCCTCCTGCTGGTCGTCCAGTGAATTAGCTCCCCAGCCTTTGGAGCGCCCTCTGCAGGCCCGAGTCTCGCCTGTCGCTGGCCCCGTGTCCCTCCCGGACCCCTTTCTTTTGGATGCTGCCCCCTGGCAGTACCCCTTCAGCTCTCTGGGACTCCCCTTCCAGGGGAACCCCCAACCCCCTATCCCCACCTCGCCTCAGTCTTGGGCTACTGCCAGTCACCATCTAGCCCCCGCTCACTGGGGCATATTGCAGTGTCAAAACCACTCATCATAGGCAAGGGGGTTTGGACCTGGTGCCTCTGCCTACCCTTGGGTTACCCCGTTGCAACCCCAATACCTTGTCTGGGCTTTTAACAAGGCCTGCAGCCTGGGGGTTTTCCAGGCCAGAGCTCCCCAGCTCCTCTGGCCTTTCCCCAGCCCTGCTCCACTGTAGGTACCCTGCTCAGCTCCCAGCAGCCAGCCCTCCTCTCTCAGCAAGCTAGAGAGAGTGTCCGTCTGAGCACCTGGCCCATTGCCCTCTTATAAGGGCCTGCTGGGCCCTGATTGGGGCATGGCCCCAGCTGTGGCTGTTTCCCTTTTCAGCCCAGGCTTGCGGCTTACCGTAGCAGCAGCCGTCTCGCAGCCTCAGCCCCTTCCCCGGGCTGGTTTAACCCCCTCAGGGCCGGAGCGGGGTGACTACCCCGCTACACTCCCCCACTGCAACTTGAGACCATTACTTCTTGTTCTGTCATCTGGTACCTCTGAGAACAGTCTAGATCCATCCTCTTTGGAACCCCCTTTCAGGTAGTTGAAAGCAGCTATCAAATCCCCCCCCATTCTTCTCTTCTGCAGACTAAACAATCCCAGTTCCCTCAGCCTCTCCTCATAAGTCGTGTGCTCCAGCCCCCTAATCATTTTTGTTGCCCTCCGCTGGATTCTTTCCAATTTTTCCACATCCTTCTTGTAGTGTGAGGACCAAAACTGGACACAGTACTCCAGATGAGGCCTCACCACTGCCAAATAGAGGGGAATGATCACGTCCCTCGATCTGCTGGCAATGCCCCTACTTATACAGCCCAAAATGCCGTTAGCCTTCTTGGCAACAAGGGCACACTATCGACTCATATCCAGCTTCTTGTCCACTGTAACCCCTAGGTCCATCCAATTATTTTACTCAAGTTAAAACTTTAAAAGCTTAATTTCAATATTTCATATTTAATGTTCACTCACATGTAAGCAAATTGGAAATAACTAAGTCTAAGGATGCAGGGAGGGAACTGTACTGAGCCTACAGTCCAGCTGTGTGTGGGAGTGAGATATGAGCTTGGTGCCTAGAGCCAGCTGTGTACTGGGGGGGAGGGGGGCAAGAGCTAGCTATGCCGGGGAGGCAATTGAGCGAGAGGCGCTGTGGACACTACTGAGAGCAGGTGCAAGCACTGTCCACTCTGCAGCATGGCGAGGGGACCCGGCGCCCCATGGCAAAGTGTCCTGCCGCTCAGGGGAATCTCGGTGGTGGTTTTGCCAAGCCCAGGCCTGTGTGAGGAGGGGAGAAGTTGGCAGCGAGTCTCACACGGCAGCCAGCCCCCAGCCGTTGCCCTGGGGAGGAGTCAGGTGGCTCCAGCAGATATAAACCCTGGCAGAAATCGGGGGGGGGGGGGGGGGGGGGGGGAGATCACGCATCGCCTCTGAGTTGCATCTTGTTGCATCACGTTCTGCAAATACCGCAATACCTGCTGTGAGGGGCAGAAATCAGAGAACCAGTTGGGTTCCAGTTGGCTTTGCCCTTCACATAGGAATTACGAGTGCGTAGAAAATTTATGTTTTTTTAAATCTGAATCGTAAACTACTGGGAAAAAAAATCAACGTATACAGTGGGGGGCAACATCCTTACATACCCTCTCCCCAATCTCCATGTGTGTTTGGCAGCTCAATTCTCCAAACATTCTTTTTGTAGGGAGCGTGCTCCATCCCGGCAGAGCGACTAAGCATTCTCCATCCTGGGAATACAGCAGCTGGGCAGGACTTTCTCTGCAATTGTTTTTCTGGGCTGCTGCCAGCTGCTGTGATGACAGTACAGGAACTGAGAGCTGGGCGGCTGCCTCTCCTGCGCTCCCCTGCTGGCACCCAGGCAGTGAGGAGGGGAAGGAGGAAGCTGCCTGACTTACTTAAAGTGTGTGTCTCATCCCTCCTCTACTGACTGACATAGACGATAATAGCCTACTACTGCTGTCAGTTACTCGGTTAGCTCAAGTGGCAGAGGTCCGTACTGTGGAGCTGAAGGCTCCAATCCTGCTGATGACTAAAAATGAGATTGAATATGATTCCATATGATGGAATTCCTGTTTTTTTTTTTCAATTTGCTTTTAAAAAAAAACCCCTTAGGAAATGAGGCAGGAGTTCAGTGGGGAACAACAGTCTGTGATCATGTACCGAATATACTCGTTCATAAGCCGAATTTTTTTAGTAAAAAAGGGACGCACCAGAGAAAGGGGTCCGCTAATGAAGGGTTATAGAGAGGGAGAGGTGGGACACAGCCCCTCCCCCCAACAGAGAGAGCGAGGAGAGGCAGCACAGCCAAAAGGGAAGAGATGGGGCCAGAGTCTCTCTGCTTTTGGCCACGCTGCTCTCCCTTCAGCCTCTGAAGCAGCTGCAGCTCTGGGGCTGGCAGGCTGCAGCCGTACTCCTCCCCCCCCCCCCGCCTGTCCCCCCCAGAGTAGGCTGTGGCCGTGACGCCCGGCCCAGGCCGCTGGAACATGCGGCCGCGCCACCCGGTATGGCCTGCCACGCAGCTCCAGCCAGGCCAGAGACATTCTCCCCTGGCCCTCCCCAGATAAAGTGGGAAGGGATGGGATGGGGAGAATGTGGGGGTCCCAGGCTAGGGGTGGGGTCATGTGGGGCGTAGTCACAGGGGTTACTCCGCTGACTCCCAGCTTCTCCCCCCAAAAATTTCCCCACCAGTTGCTGCCAGGGTAAGCAGTTGGTGCGCCGGGACACTTTGTTTACTTAGGTTTACCTCCGTGCCTCCGGACGCTCGAGGTAAACAAACCATCTCGGCCAACCAGCGGCCTATCCTGATGGCCCGGGAGCCAAAGTTTGCTGACCCCCGAATTATAGGGTCGGCTTATGAACGGGTGATAAACATTTTCCATTTTTACTTATCCATCTTGGGGGGGTTGGCTTATAAACGAACCGGCTTATGATCAAGTCTATACGTAATTAAAACCAGAAGCTCAATGTGGCCACCGGAAAGTTGTAGGGGGAGCTGTGGCTCTTCCAGCATTTTTCACTTCTAAGTGCTTGACTTCGCAACCTTACTGTTCCTTTAGCATCGCTTCTTTTGTATGTTTTATTTATAAACATTTTTAATATGAGTAAAATCCCCCTGGTTAAGTTTTGCTAGCGCTGCGTGGTTCTGAAGAAGACACTTTCCTTTCATAACAAAACACTAAAAAAAGGGGATTTTTTTAAAATCACACAGAAGGTCACCAAGATGTGCTGAAGAACAAGTTGGGAAAGCAATTTTAAGTGATTTAAAAAATCTCTTTGGAGCATGTTTGCTGGCACGATTCCACTCTGAGCCTGACGGGTCCAGGGTTGCTGTTGGGATAATGGGCATGTGAGAGATAATCAATGTCTCCTTAAAACATCCGCAGCAAAATTCAGCCCTGCAAAAAACCTAGCCTGACTTCGGCCATGTCTACACTAGTCATCTTACAGCGGCACAGCTGTACCAATGCACCTGGGCCGCTGTAAGAGCACTGCTGTAGCTGCTCTGTGCTGACGGGAGAGAACTCTCCCGTTGACATAATAAAACCACCTGCATGAGTGGGGGTAGCTGTATTGGTGGGAGAAGCATTCCCGTTGACATAGCCCTGTGCACACTGCCACTTATGCCGGTGAAATTTATGTCGCTTGGGGGCAGGGCCGGCTTTAGCAAGAGCGGGGCCCGATTCCTGGGGGCAGGGCTTGCAGCAAGCCTGAGCCGCGCCGCGGGGGGGACCCGAGCTGCGCCGCGGGGGGATGGGGGACGGGGGGACCCGAGCCGCGCCGCGGGGGATGGGGGACGGGGGGACCCGAGCCGCACCGCGGGGGCGGGGGGGGGTGGACCCGAGCCACGGAGACCGGGCCGGAGCCAAGCCGGGCCAGAGCCGCTGGGGCCTGCGGGAACAGGCTGCGCCTCCCCGGAGCCCTTCTCCCGCCCCCTCCCCAGCTTACCTCGTGCTGCCCGCCGGCCCGCCCCTGCTTATTCGCGGGACGCAGGGGAGGGGGCGTGCAGGGGAGGGGAGGAGGGGGAAGTGAGCTGGGGGCGGGGCGGACAGCTGCAGCGCGGGGCCCTCTTGGCGCGGGGCCCAATTCAGCCGAATCGGCTGAATCGGCCTAAAGCCGGCCCTGCTCGGGGGGTCTTTTTTTCACACTCCTGAGCAACATAAGTTTTGCCAACATAAGTAGTAGTGTAGACCTGGCCTAGAAATGGGGGAAGGAAACTGCAGCTCCTGTGATTTTTAAGGTCTTTTTGTAATTTTTGCTGCATTCTTTAACATTCTGCAAATTAAAATTTCTCGGTGTTTTCCCCCATCACAACAATAGAGCTTTTGCACTGTCAACAGCTGAATTGCTACTGTGCTATGTTGCAGATAAATCAGGAAATGCAAAAGCAAAGGTTTCTATAGCGCTTGCTTTGGGCATCTGACCCTCCCTGGGGATGGTGTCGTGTTCATTCTGTTGACTGAACAGCCCTATGATAAACTACACTTTAGCAACAAAAACGGGGTTCGAAAATATTCCGTAGATGCACAGAGATTGAAACTGAAAGACAGCCAATTTAAAACTGCTAATGGGATCACAGAACGTAATTAGGCTGTGAAATGCTATGCCACCAGTTCTCATTGAGGGCCTGAGCTGGGAGTTAAGAAAAAATTGGCCCAAAAGGCAGGATGTGGCCTCTCAGTGCTTTTTCTGAGGCTGCTGGTGCTGGGGACAGGACACGGGCTCGAAGGCCTGGTCGGAGCAGACTAGCTGGTGGCACTTGCGTTTCTATGCTGCACAAACCTGAACTTTCCTGCCTTTGATTGGATTGTCACTGCACCGTTTTAACGTTTGCTTTGCATTGAGCGTCCCTGTCTCGCTCCTTTCTCCCCACGCCATCTTTTGCCTGTACTGAGCTCTCTGGCTGTGCTAGGCTGTGCCCGGGGTCAGTTGTATTCATGCCCAGTAACGCTGTAGAGGCCTGACTCAGATAGAAGAGTCCTTTCCCCACCCCCTGGGCATTGCTAGTGCCCTCACTGTGGTCAAGGCACCAGTCCTCTGCAGCCACTTCCCAGGCCCTCCCATCCCCCCGGGCAAGAAAAGAACGGAACATCTGCTGCTGTTTTCTCCATGCAGGGCCAGACTGAGGGATAGGCCAGGCCCCCTGAGAGAGTGAGCAAGCTGGAAAATGTTTGTAAGCCATCTTGCCTCATTGAGCACAGCGTCTGCATTCTTGTCAGTGCCGCCAAAGGGCTTTCCCAGGGAAGGCCAGGAGCAAGTCAGCACTGACACTCCTTGGGCAGCGGGTGCTGTGTTGCAACCTTCCCTCCACACCGAAGCTGGGTTTGAGCAAAAGCAACTGCTGAGTGCAGTGGTCTGGAGTGCCTGCTCCCTGGCTGCCAGGTGCAGGGAGTTACATGGAGTTGGTTCGGCTCCCTAGGGAAATATCCATTTTCTCCCTGAAGCAGAGCTGTGTGGGCAGCACGTCTGAGTAGTTTGGGGGTATAAACTGATCCTTCTCTGTCCTGATAACTTAGTAAATAACAATGTATAACGTATCTCCATTGTACAGACCAGGGAAACTGAGGCACCGAGCGAAAATGGTTTTTCCAGGTGCATACAGCAAGTCTGGGGGAGAGATGAGGGGGATGATTTGATTCTCTACCAGCCCAGGCCTCTGCTTTCCATTGGGACACTCGTGGCTAGAGCAGGGCAAGTCACCCAGGAACAGTTTATTCAGGGGCCGTGGCCTACTCTGAGATTTGAGGATCTGCACCCAGAGCTGGATGTACTCCTTGGTCATCCATACCCTGTGAATGTCAGTGGAGCTCAGGCCCCAAGGGGCTAACAGGCAGTTTGCTTTGAGTTTCGTCATCCATCGGGCAGTGAGCAGGCACCCAAGTCACGTGGTAACGTTCTGCTCCCTGCGTGGGTGGTGGCTGGTGAAGCATTTGCAGTGGCGCTAGCTGTGTGAACACAGACTGGCATGAGTGCCCCCCAAACCCTGCGCCCCATGAACGTTCGTGTGAACTAAAATTCAGTGGCGGGAATGTTGTCAGAAAGCAAACGAAGAGGGGAGTTGCAGTTCCCGGCCTGGCAGCCTCCTGGCCCCAGTGCTCTCGCAGCTGGCTGAACCCTGCTTTCATAAAACAGCAGACATTTTACTTGCTCCATGCAGCTGGGCGAGTTGAATGGACTTCATGGCCCCAGGACATGCTGGTGCCATTCTGCGGGGCCTGTCCAACCCCCAGAGCAGCTGCAACTTTCTTCTGTTCGCCATGGACTTCCTCCGTGTTTTCTGCCTCAGTCAAGCCTGGATGGATGTGAGATCCTTCTGGGCTTGCTCTCTGTTACACGGCAGCCTGTGCGGAGGGGCCAGCAAAGCCTAATGGCCATGGGCCAGCAGACCCGGGGGGCAGGAACACCTTAGCTTAGCATCTGCAGGCCAGGCCAGAGGGTGCCTGGTGCAGCCTCTTTGGAGCACTGCAGACCCCAGCAGGCCAGGAGCAGCCTTGATGCTATTTCTGGAGGTGCTCCTTTCCCAGGCGGGGGAGGGAGGGAATCACATGTGCACACAAGGGGCTGCCCATTGAATCCTGTGAGAGCATGTGGCGGGGGGAAGGGAAGTTAATTCCTGTAGCTCTTGGTAGAGGACCCAGGTTTAAACCCCAAATCAATTCAAACTGCAGCAGGAGTCACAGCTAAAATAAACAGTTTCCTGGGCGGGAAGGGCCCATGTGCGAACCCAGCACTGGCAAGCCCTGGCTGGCATGGTAGGGGGATTTCTGCTGCACCGAGGCAGGGCCATGGGTCCAGAAGATCACAGAGACATTGGCTCTGGTGTGGGTGGCCTGGTTTCCTTCCTAGCTCTCCCCCCGACTGGCTAGTGAGCTCTGGGCAGTCCTGCCCCTCCCCAGCACAGGGTGGAGGGTGGGACGTGGGGCAAGGCAACCCCTTGTTTGTTAAATACTTTCAGACATGGCTGAAAAGTGCTCCCTCCAGCCACTGCCTCCCTGGTGTTTGTGCCGCACCGTCGGCCATTTCTCTTTACTTTGAACGCTGCAGTCTTGGGCATCTCCTCGTCTGTCCACCGTGCTGTCTGCAGCCAGCCAAGGCAGCCTTGCCCTCCGAGTCCCTAGCCCCAGGGGAGCTCTCAAGATGCAGCACTGACTAGTGGTCTCAGACCTGCCTTTGTGTCGAAGGGCTCATGGAAGGGGAGGTGCTGTGCTAAGCCGACATGCTCTGTGTACAGGTGCCATTGTATCTGTCCAGAGTCACACATTCGTGAAGCGGGAACAGGTCCATTTCTCCATTCTCTGCTGTCTGAGCCCTGTTATGTCCCAATTACCGCTATGCTCCCTGTGACTCTTGGGCTGGGCCCAGCTTTGCGCTAACTGAGTTGAGAGTTTGGAGCCAGCTTCTCCACTGCCTGGTCCCCCTGGGGCCCAGGAGCAAATCTCCAGGAGGGGAGATGACTGGCAAAGGCTCCTGCAGGTTAACACACACGAAGAGTGACCAGCGGCTGGAGAGACTTTGCAAAGAGAACAGTCCTGCTGTCTAAGGCCTGGCCCGGCCCAGCCCAGCAACCACTTAGCAGCGGCTCCCTCCCCTGTAAACAGTGCCTCTTGGCTGCTTGGAGGAGGCCTTTTTCCTGGCTCAAGGCAAGCAGGGAAGGATCGCAGCTTGTTTGTCTGGACACTCACATCTGGCCACTCGCCTATCCCCCCGCCCCAGGTCACATCTGGCCACTTGCCTATTCCCCCCGCTCTCCCTCCCCAACACACACATGCTCCCTTTTCTTCTGCTGGTTTCAGAGTTTGTTTTTAATGTGATTAAAGCTAATGAAAAAAAGATTCATAAATATCCTGCAGAGAAGCCTGCCCCTCCCGCAGATCCTCCTTTCCATTGCCCATTCCCAGCATAGTACAAGGGATATGCCTGTTCCCATCACACCACAGGGTGTAAGTCCTTCCCGCCCCCACCCCGCCATCATCCATCCCCATCACACAGTGGGCCATATGCCCCGTTCTGCCCCCTGCCATCTCCCCTCTCCATCACAAGGTGTATGTCCTTCCCCCTGCCAGAATGCAGCAACATCCTATTGTATAATACCCTACTTCAGCAGGAGAAACTAAAGTTGCAGCTAGAAGGCCCAAACTTTCAGATCCTAGCTAAATGGACTTTCAAGTGATCTCAGCAATCTGGCTTGGGCATTGGCTCACTCCTGAAAATCGTTCAGCTAAACTCTGAAGGTCTCAGCTGCTAAAACACTCCATTCTCCAATCCCTAGCCTCCAAACATAACACAGATGTGGCTGTGCTACACCGATGTTAGACCAGATCTTGCTGACACAGACGCACTCCCATCTCATTCAGACGTCTGTGGTACTGGAGTTGTCGTTTCAGAGTGGTAAATGTGTACAAGGCCACTAGTTGACCCTAGGCCCATCCCAAAGATTCTTCCTAAGCTCCCACACTCTGCCATCTGGTTTGGAGATTTTAATAGCCCCTACTCGAGATGCAGAGAGTCAGATCAAAGTGGAGTTGATGTTTTGAACTGGGTCTTGCTCCAGGACCTTCACATCATCCAGGATCGAAAATGATGGGGTACTTGTCATTCTGCCAGGCGACCTCATCTGGACCATCAGCACAGGCTTCAAGCTATAAGCAATGTATTGAAAACCTTCCCAGATAGTCAACATCGCCCAGTCTGTACCAACGTTGGAGTAACCCTACCTATTGTATGATATGCATCCGAAGAAGTGGGCTGTAGTCCACGAAAGCTTATGCTCTAATAAATTTGTTAGTCTCTAAGGTGCCACAAGTACTCCTGTTCTTCTTTTTGCGGATACAGATTAACACGGCTGCTACTCTGAAACCTACCTATTGTGAGTACCACGAACAACCCTCACTGGAACTACTGGAACGCAAACTGGCCCAGTTTTACACAATTCACCGACCGGTACATCACTTGTATCCCACATGATGTCTCTATTGACGAAGCTGACGTGCTGTCCACAAAAGCCGTTTACAAAGCAGCCATGAGTCCGTTCCAAGAGGTTGCAAGGAGACTCTGCATTCCTTGCCCAGATGTGGAGTGTGCAGAACTCCTCGAGCAATACGAAGAGCAGGGCGATCCAGCCGTTGCCACACATGTGTTAAAAGCTTAAATGCTTCTAGATGAGCAAAATGGGATCAGGCTGTCACTGAGCTAAACATGCCAAGATCCAGCCGCAAAGCTTGGGCACTAATCAGAAGACTTGGTGTGACGCAAAAGCCTCCAGCGCAGCACTATACCCAGACTCTCCGAACAGTGCTACCCACCTGATACATGCTCAAAGGATAAGGAAAAAAAGTTCGAAGTAGGGAGGCCATTCCTCTGGGCTCCAGCCAGCCAGTCCTGATTTTGTAAAGCCCTGTCCATGTCCAGAAGCAATTTAGAACTGGACATGGCTTTGTCTGGTGAAAATTGAGGAGGAGACTGTGGAGTTGGTGGATGCCATTTTTCAGAGTGCGCCCTCCCCACCCCCATGGTGTGACCTTGCTGCATGCAAAGTCACGCCAGCGGGGGCAGGGCTGGCGCGGAGGGGGGGCAGGCATGATACAGGTGGGCCCACGCAGGCAAGGGCAGGGCAGCACCATCATGCAGCAATCTGCAGGTAGGGGTGGGCCCGTGCTCCACAGCTATCATTGGCTGCTTGAGACTGCAACCCGGGCAGCCAGGCAATCCTTTGACAGGGCCAAGGGCTGGTTAGACTGCAGGGGCCCAGGCTGGCTTGTCCTGTAGCCTGTGAGGTGACAATAGATTCATAGATTCTAGGACTGGGAGGGACCTCGAGAGGTCATCGAGTCCAGTCCCCTGCCCGCATGGCAGGACCAAATACTGTCTAGACCATCCCTGATAGACATTTATCTAACCTACTCTTAAATATCTCCAGAGATGGAGATTCCACAACCTCCCTAGGCAATTTATTCCAGTGTTTAACCACCCTGACAGTTAGGAACTTTTTCCTAATGTCCAACCTAGACCT